>NW_013665633.1:1761275-1769215 GCF_000517525.1 Limulus polyphemus | reverse complement strand
AACACAGAGAATACAAAGAAACTTCATCTACAATTAAAACACTATTAAAACAAATTTTCTCTGTGTACAGACACATGTACATTTTGCATTTAAGTGATTATTACAACAATTTTTTTTTTATGATTCATAATTCAACTTCATGTGAAATACTCAGCACCTTAAATTATGCAGTTTTCAACATTATTACTTTTGAGAAGCATATTTTAACAATACAACCCTGTAACAAGGATCACCTAACATACCATTTTAGAAATACAATAGAATACTTACAAACAACACTAAAACAAGAATGACATCCAAGAAGACATGACTAGAACATACATGTAATACTAAAAAACTGTTGGAAGTGTTTACATACAGCTCTCATGCAAAATGAATCAACTGAAAATCATAACAAATGACTAAAAATAGCTTAGTAGATAAAACTGTCTGAAGGGGTTACAGATAGCTCTGAAATAAAGGGAACTACATCAAAAGACTTGGTTTAGAGACACCTCTCATATATGAGTCACTTTGGAAGACTTGACTCCAAAATAACTGTTAAACTACCTAAGATGTTCACTGGGTACTCTGAAGACTCAGGTGCAAAGGGTCTTCTTAAAGTCTTCATATTTATAAAGGAAAATCCAAGATAATGGTAACTATTCACATCTCACATTGAAATATACCCAAGAAACATGCAAGATTCAGAATTTTGGCATATCATGCTAAATCAGACCATCTAAAAAAAAATAAGATTCACCAAGTAACAATCACGATTAAGTGAAATGAACGTTATTTCTGAACCTAAATCCAGAGTTTAATCATCCAATGAACATGTGCCAAACTAAACAGACTTCAAGGACACAGAGAGTGATACTAGGCACAACACTAACTCTCAGAAACTACAGTCACCTCAGCATGGACCTGAAAAGAAAGACATTCTAGTAAGAACAGCAAAAGCTAGCATAAATCTACTCTCAGAAAAAAAAAAACCTTGAAATGATGAAGATAATCCGAGGTGAAAGAATGTGGGTGTCTTTCAGAGGAACATGAGCTGCCACCATACAAGAAAAAGAGTTCTTATCTAATAATATTAACAAGTAGCTAAAGCCACCTTTTGAGAAAAAGAAACAGATAAATCCAATGCTTAAGACACTAAGAATAGTCAAAAAAGCATGTGCAAAGTCATGTAAGATCGTCTGTTTGAGCAATATGATATTCTAAATTGTGCACTGTACAGAAGACAACAAGGATCCGAGTGAATGCAAGTTCTTAATCTTCTTAATCTCAATTAATTACTGGTTCAGTCTAATGTTGTAGTAAAACACTGGAAACACTCCCAGAACTTTGGTTGGTGTATTTAATCTTTAAACTGTGAAATCCTAATTATGTAATACGTCATAAACATAAACCCTCCTTATTACAATAACAAGAAAATAGTCATGTTTATAAACAAGCTTCAACAAGTTAAAAATAAGTCACAAATAAGTAAGGCAGGCCATCTGTCTTAGTACTTATAAATAAAAAAAATCCAAACATAAAATGATGAAACTTGTTAGTACATATATATATTTCAATTATGTTTTGTTCAGATCATGCATATAAATAACAGTAAAGATAGGCTACATCTAAATTAACTAACAGTAATAACTATAATACAATCACTAATGAATGATAACAAAGTTAGATAATTAATGGTGTGGTAGGTACAGCAAGTAAAACAACTACTTGCCATTAAATTTACATTAGGCTATAAGTATTAACTGATGAGAAAGTTGTTTAAGAAACCTTTTTAATTTCATAGTGAACCTACTTATTTGGAACTAACTAGCACAAAACAATAAAGCACAAATTTTACACATTTGTTCAAAGCTATAAACAGCTTTTTAGTACCATTAGTCTTATCATTACCAAGCTATAAGATGGAAATGTACATTAATTTAGGACAATAATAATTTAACTCTGTTGCAAGGAACGAAAACAATAATCTAAACCATAAGCTAGATGTTGAAGAAAAACTTAAAAAATGAAGATGAATCAATAAATGTAACAGATAATGATGCATGTGAAAGTTTCAGATTAAGGTTAGTATAGATGAGCTATTCTAGATACCTAATATTTAGTAAAAACATGTGCATAGTCAAAGGCTTGGCCCCAGGATACAGTTAAAAGATAGCATCACAATCTTTACAAACATATTTATTGTGCAAGTAATGAATGTAACCATCAAGTGGCCTGTCAGAAATGACGTATCTAAACATAAATTCCAAGTAATTAGAAAGAAATCTTTCAGGTGTGATAGAAAAAAAGTGGAGGGGGGAGAACGAGCTGCTATCTTAATTTTTTCAACCACTACAGTGTTCTAATATGGTATTAATTTCCCAAATGTTTTTAATACTGATTTTTTTTTGTTTAAAGTAAATTTTGAATTACTCTTGATTTCACATAATAGACCTCTTCTGAAGGTCGCCATCTGCGTGTTTGTGAAAAACATTTTTTTCTGTCAAAAAAATATTTTACCACATGTTTTATGGACATTTCCTATTTGACAGATAAATTGCTAATGTCAACTAAATACCATCACATTATCAACATTGTTTTCAAATATGCAGTAATCCCACACTGATCTTCTGTAAGTCAAATAAATTGATAATTAAATAATGAAAACGTGTTTTAATCTCAAAATTAATGACAGTGAGAAATAGTCTCAGAAGCTTTGCAATAACAAAACAAAAATAGTCAATTTAGTGGCAATGGGAATCATTATAAAACCATCAAATCACAAAACCAAACCTCAAACCATGCTTGATGAACTTGATTTTTAACAGTACAATCAATGTTTAGTAATAAATGCACATATATATTACAAAACTCGTGATATCAGAAGAAATATTCCAAGTGTATGTCTTTAAATATTTCTGTATCTATAACCTTCCCTGTTATCACAAATTGAACTACATCTTACCATTAGGATGAAACATCTTGGACACAAATCTAACGGTTGGCGGTCTATTAGGATATTCCTCTGTGAATTCTAATGTCAGTTTGAATGTTCCATCTTCAAATGGAGTATCGTGAGGCCTAAAAAAATTTTAAAATATACAACAACTTTACAGTAATCCTATAAAAATGCATATACATGCATTACTGTAGACAGATATTAAAGAGTACTACAGTTTGCAGTGATCACATCCACTTGTTGTAATGATGAATCAATATTGCTTTTTAAGTGATGAAATTTCAACTCTACAATTGCAAAATATTTCAAAATAATTCCTTTTATTTTCCATACCATCTGTTCAATTATATTAAATATCAGATCTTCAAATATAAGTTTAATTTTACTAATAAGCTAATTCTGCTATGAAATATTACTAATAACAAAGCTATATATATCAGCCCTAGCACAATATCATTAAATCGGCTGCTTTTCAACAAGAATTACACGTATAATACAACCGTGTGAGCAAGGCTTCTTGTGGAAAATGCATATTCTTTCTACTATCTCCAATCTATGATCTTCCAATGATTTTGACTCCTTAAAACCGAGCAGGCACTGCCAGTGCTGGCACCCAATAACATTTATGCCTCTTTGGCTGAAAACTAATCCAAACCATGTTATTATCCACCTTTTATAAACAGACCAGACATTTTATAAGGTATGGTGATAATTCTGGCAGAACACACAAGAAATTATGGGTTTAAAAAGAGTTATATAATTCAGAATTCTCAATCTTTTGCAATTCTAATGAACAACTTCATACATATATTTAAATGAAGAATCAAATGCAAAAAACAAGCAATAATGAGTATTGCGCTCCTATTGGTGGAGGGTTGTCATATGCTTATTTGCATGCTACAGCACAGCTATAACATGAAAAATTATGTGAGGATAGGTGGGAGCATCAAGGCTAGTGGTGAGCAAAAACTGTGCATACAGAGAGCAGCACAAGTAAAAAAAATCTACTATTATGTGCGTGGCGGCAAGGTATGTCGAAATAATGTTAAGCAAGTTTTAAGTCGATTGTATTAACATAGAAACATATTTTATAAATTATTCAAATTTAAAGAGTATAGTTAAGTAATTATAAATATAACACAATGTAAAAAAAAGTAAATTTGCACTTTATTTAACACTAAGGTAGCTCAAGAATTGCCAATACGTTCTGACAGTAGTCTAACATTAGGGACAGAAGCAGACTAGCAAATAGCCTTACCATATCTCTAAAACAAATAATAATGCCCCATGTCTGAAAGCACAAGAAAGTTTGAGGGCAACAAATGTCAAACCCACTACCCTCAAATCACAAGACAACCCCTCTAATCAGCATGCCATGATGGCCCAAAGGTGAATAAACTTGAATGAATAGAAAAGACAAAAAATTTATAATACTAAAGATCAGGTTTCAATACTCGCAGTGGGTATAGCACAGATAGCACATTGTGTAGCCTTTTGCTTAACAAGAAACAAACATAATGGCAATATTTCAATTACTTGGATAGTCTGAATAACTGAAAATAGTAATAAATGGAAACCCTAATTTTGATTAGTTGATTATTTTCGTGAGTCATTACATAATGGATTACGATGAACAAACTTGAATTAATCAAAAATAATAATGAAAAATCATAAAGGCAATATTTTAATTACGGGAGTTTAATTACCAAATACGGTAACAATCAGAACCACCAATTTTGATTAGTTTATTTTTCACATTAATCCATTTAAAAATAATTTGGATTAATCAATGATTTTATGTGACACTTTGATATAATTGGTGCTCACAGGTATTCAATTATATCAATTGAGTTAATCGTCTAGCTCTATATACATACACAATATCTAAAAACAAATGTCTTTAAAACTAGAAAGAATTGATTCACATCTTATGTACCATATACTCAATTTATTATCTAGTTCGCAATTAGCATTTAACAAGGTCATTAGGGATTTAATAACAGAATAAAGAAGGAAGGGGAACATTATCTAACATTGTCATTTATACAATTTTTGCTTCCTTAAGGGGTACCCTCAGCTAGTTATAATAAATAAAAGAATCCTACAGATTGAATCTTTAACAGATGGCTAGTCTTATGACACCAATGCTTAATAACACCATTAAAAGTTAAAAACAAACAAACTATATCCACCTATTTACCTCTGTTCTTACCGTTCTTATCTATGTATCAATGTACAACCACAATGGCATAATTATGATTGATGCAGTACTGATTAAAAGGAAATTTTCACCCTAAACATTTTCTCAAGTCAAGTTTTAAAAATGATGTCTAGTTCATTTGCAGTAACAGCTTTAAACTGACAAAATATTGCTCTAAAGCTCATGTTAAGGAATGACATGTATAATGTCCTAGTTAACCCTCTCGCCCAAGGTACATGACACAAGGTTTTAGTGTCTTATATTCAAAATTTTATTAAACTACTTTTCGTTTATGTTATATCAATTAGTATAGCATAAAATCTTAGCTAATAATCCATATTTTAATAGTATACAAGTTTTAAGTTATTAATTTTACTAAGCAATATTTAAAAAAATCCTGAATTTCCCATATTGTGACATTTTCTCTAGGTATCCTCTCATCGCTATTTTATCCCACCACCAAACTATGAAATTAAACATAAATTACTCACTATACAATTGTCATTGCTCAGACAAACCATAGTTTTTAAAGCCTTCAATTTTGTTTGGTTACAGAGCTATCAAATAGAAAATAAGACCCCTCCTGCTACACCCACCTCTTTCAGGACTTGTTAATAGTTCTCTCTTACATTTAATTATATATTACCTATGACAATACAAAGTCAAGGTTTTCATCTATTAAATGACATATTGTATAATGTTGTGTTCTGAACACAGAATAGTCAATTTCACTTCTAATTCAATTTTGGTACCCATGGGAATCACAACGGCTAGCTTGGATGCATTTGAAATGGCTCTTGTCGCATACTTAGAAAGCCAGCAAAATTGTGATTGTTAAAGGAAATTGTATGCTTTTTGCAAGTTATTAGTCTATGTTCTTTGGTGTATTATTTAATTAAATAAAAATTATTTAATGCACTACTACTATTAGTTTAAAAAAGTAGGATTAACTATCATTGATAGTCAAGAGCAAAAAAAAAAAGAATACTCAGGTAAGTACTATATTTATTGTTTTTTATGTTTATTCTTTATTTATTATTATAAAAGTAACTTAAATGTAAAAATAAAAATCTCTTTAGATTAATTAAGGTTAGATTAGGTAAAATAAACAACAATAATAATAATAATATAATAAAAATATTTCAAGAGGCGCGCACGTGAGCAGCACAGAGTAGCTCGTGGGTAATATAATTTGATAGCGTAATGTGAGCTGCATATTCCCCAAATGATGTACAACTTATAATGGAGAGAATAGTAATTAGACATGGTTCAAAGGGCAACCAAAAGGGCAATAAAATCTAATTACAAATAGATGTATACTTTTTCGAGTTTAAAGCTACTTAGAATAAACGAATGCAGTTTCACACTACATTCGAAGTCATTCTAGAAAAAAAAGGATGGTAATTTAGATTTTCTACTTTTTTTGGGGGGGGGTGTTATGAGGTCAGTCAAATTGGCCAACCTTGTACAGAATTAGGGTAGAGGAAATAACAGATAAAATATAAAGTTGTACTGAAAACAAACATTTGAAATGTATTTAGGAGGTTTGAGAGATTACACAAATGAAATTTGAGATTTCTGAGATGAAGAAAAGTATTGCACGTGGATTATTCAAAACAAATATACGATATATTCAAGGAAAAATCTTATTTTAGTTTATTAAAAATACTTCACTAAAAATATGATTTTTTTGTATGTGAAAGGCTTATAATATTTAATGAAAGACTGCCAAATTTTGAAGATATACACACTATATCAAAAGTTGGTAGTATCAAATCTATAAAGACTCTATACGAGTACAAAAATTGACCAAGCCCGTGTGGAGAGAGTTAAAGTAATTAATGATCTTGGTATTACTTAGTAACATACAGTTTAAATGAAAGTTAGAGTTAAAGTAATTAATGATCTCGGTATTACTTAGTGACTTGTACAGTTTAAATGAAAATATAATATACAATTGCCTTTTCACTAACCCAAAAATAACAGCATTCCAAATCATGATGTTGTTATCTGTAGGAGCCCCACTGACACCAGCTGGAGGATCTTCTTGCAATCTGTAAAGTACAATATAGTTAGACTATGCTAAGATGTATCTATACACTCAGTCAAAACCAAAAGTCTATATGCTACTCCTGAAAGTACTCAGACCCATTGACATTACTCATACATAAATGTAAATCACATACAACTTAAAGGTCACCACAGAAAAACTGAAACAAATACCAACAGCTCTAGGAAACTAATTATTTTACTGTCCAATTACGAAAGAATACTAACATTTCTTATAATTTTACTCTTAAAATATACAAACATAAATAAATATTGTACATAACACATATATAACATTTAAAGTAAACGAACACAGATAATTTTTTTTTAAATGGCTAAAATAAGACATACGGATGTAGAGTACCGTGCAAAATTGTCAGGACAAAGTAAAAAATTAGATTTCAGAGAACAATGGAAGGTAAAGCACATCAAAATTTTATTAATCTTCATATTTAGTACAACAAACTCAATGGAAGTGCTTGAGTTCAGCAAACAGTTAATATTTTGTGTCCCCCTTTTTCTTTAATAACTACTGACAGTCTTTCAGGCATTGTTGCAACATATTTAATCAAAGTGTCCTTTGGGATTTTACTACAAATGTCGCTAATACACTCCCATAAAGTTTCTTTAGAAGTAACTTTTGATTTGTAAAGTTTTTGATCTTTTAAGTCCCAGATCTGCTCAATGGGGTTGAGATCGGGGTTCTGTGGGGGTCATTGCATCATTTGAATGACTCCAGCAGCTTCTTTC
>NW_013665633.1:1758734-1760846 GCF_000517525.1 Limulus polyphemus | reverse complement strand
TTTAGAAGTAACTTTTGATTTGTAAAGTTTTTGATCTTTTAAGTCCCAGATCTGCTCAATGGGGTTGAGATCGGGGTTCTGTGGGGGTCATTGCATCATTTGAATGACTCCAGCAGCTTCTTTCTTAACTAAGTAATTTCTGCATAGGTCGGATGAGAGTTTGGGGTCATTATCTTCTTGGTAGTAGAATCCTTTACCAATAATATGCAAACCACTGGATATACCATGATGGACCAATATCTGATGATACTAGCGCTAGTCCATTATTCTATATATTTTGAAAATATCTCGTATCACCTCAGCAGAAAAACACCCCCAAACCATCATACTGCCTCCCCCATGCTTCATGGTAGGTGCTATGCATTGAAATAAGTATATTTCACCTTTCTTCTGGGGAAGTACAATCTACACTTTGAAACAAATATTTCAAACTTGGATTCATCCATCCATAACACCCTTTTCCAATCATCAACAGTCCAGTTTTTGTACATTTTAGCAAATTTCAGTCTCTTGACAATATTTGGAGATTGAAGTAAAAGTTTTTTAACTACTATATGACCAACTATTCTATTTTCATTGAGTCTTCTTGATAATGAAGATCTGGACACTTTTCTGTCATTTGGTACATGGTTGTTTATCCCATGCTTTAGATCAGTGGCAGTCTTCCTTCTGTCCCGAAGGCTACATAAACGAAGATACTTAACATCAGTATCAATGAGTTTAGGTGTTCTGCCTCTTACTTTCCTATTTTCAAATTTACCTGTCTCAGTCTCACAATCTAGGGTGTATTTGACAGTGTTTTGGGAGCATTTCAAGTCTGCAGCAATTTGTCGGAGAGTCCAACCAGCATCACAAAGCTCTTATGCAAACTCTCTGCTCTACTGACAATTCTCAACAAAACTTAATATATAGTGTTAAACACTGTCTTTATCAAGGTTTATTTATGGAGTGCTATTAAATTGATTTCTTCTAGCATATACCAGTACCATATGCTAGCTCCTTGATAGCTTCTTTCTATATAGTTAAGACACTGCATGGAGTACCATTATAGTTATTTCAGGCCCTAAATTTGATCAGTATGTTCATTCAAGCAGAACCCTTATGACATGCCCTTTGTACAAGTATATGGAAATTCTAAAGAATGATAAGTATTCTCACCCTGGCTCATTCAACTGTCAATAGGGATCAGTGAAGCATTACCATAGTGCTGAAATTTACATTCTGTAATGACATGGAAGAATTAGCCCCATAAAATGAAAGAATGAAAAAATATTCCCTTGTCCTAACACTTTTGCACAGTACTGTATGTGTAGTGCACACCTTTAAAACAATCAATATTGTAAGTGTTAGAACCAATGACTATAGGCCTGTACATACTTTTTATAAACCTTGTGGGCAATTATTATATTCAGTGTAAACTTTTTATGGTATTGGAGAAACCCAATTAGGATAAAATTGAAACATATATTAAACAATTTCTGTTTAAAATCTGAACAAAAGAACAAAGAAAAACACAAAATCACAAGAGCCACTTCAGCCTAATGTTGTCACCCCTCATCCAAAGAAACAAGCAACCAAAACAATGTATACACATCCACATACAGTACACAGCCTGGTCACAAGTAAATAGACACCACCTTTTCAGAAAAAATGAAATTTTTCAGTCATATTCACATGAATTGATAGATTTATAATTTAATTAATATCTAGTAGATCTTCCTTCCACTTCATGGAGTTCATTGATCCTTTGGGGCATTGTGAGAATCATCTCGTCAATTTTAAATTGTGGGATTTTCGCCCACTCTAACTTCAAAACTTAGAGTAGATCGCTCTTAGAAGTTGTTTTTTTTTGTTGTTTCTTGACTTGCCGGTCGAGTATAGACCAGAGGTTTTCGATGGGGTTCATGTCAGGAGATTGGCTCGGCCAGGGCAACTTCTGGATACCATTTTCTTCCTGCCACTTTTGGGTGTTTTTAGTAGTGTGATATGGCACTCCATCTTCCTGAAAGAACGTTGTGTTCTTGTCCACGAAACCCAAGGAATAAACTGGCAAGAGTCCTTCCTCCAATATTTCGACATATTTCGCAAAATTTATGTTGCCAACGCCCTTCA
>NW_013665633.1:1756739-1758569 GCF_000517525.1 Limulus polyphemus | reverse complement strand
CGGGTTCATCCCTCCAACTTTGGCCACTTACGTAGTCGTTAATCTGGGATCCATCTTGTCCTCTCCGATGGACCAGGATGACCCGGACGCTGCTCAGTTGTTTCCTTGCCGTGTTTGCTGAACTTTACGATGATTCTGTTGACTGTCGAAAGCGGGATTCCCAAATTCTGCGAATTTTCCGCTGACTTATTCCACCATCTGCTTGACCAACTATCCTTCCTCTAACAAAATCTGACAATTTGAGAAAACTTTGAGTTCTAGGCATGTTGTAGCACAAGATAATTAGGGAGCGGACCATTTTCGTTTATATAGTGTTCTGTGAACACAAATTAGTTAGCATTAATCAGTTAAATGACGAAAAATTAGGTGTCTATTTACTTGTGACCACTTGGTGTACATGTACCCATTAAATTAATATCTGAGAATTGTAAAAAAACACCAAACACTAATGAAGGCAAACAATTCAGCAGTTTATAAACACCAATGTAAATATAATTTTGTCTAATAATTTCTTAAACTCTGTATTTAGGCTTTCAATGCTAATCGTTATTAACTGGGGAGTGAATTTAGTTTCTTGGTGCATAAAGATATTTGATGGATGCTTAACTTTTTTACTTCAATATCATTTTTAACAGCTAAGTATATGCATTGATAACAAATTATACCTCAAAAATATCATTTTAAAGTGCATTAAGTAATTTAAAATAAAATTTATTTTATTTTTGCTTATTTCTACAAAGAATTATAAGAAAAAGGAACAACACAAAATTAGAAAATACAGGCCGCACAATTGAAAAACAAAAAGCTATAATGATAATATTTGTCTAAAATTTTGTTTCTGATATAGCTCTTCAAAAATCTGTACAAGTCCTGTAAGTTATTAATTTCTTATAACATCTTAAACATAATTTTCAAAAAAATCATACAACATACAAAAGACCATAAGTCCTATTTCTATTTCTTCAAGAATTTGTTCAAGTTTTTAAGATCCTAACACTTATGAATTTTAATAAAATCTTAAACATAATTTATAAGATATTATAAATATACATAAGATCCTAAAATAATTTTATTAAAAGATCTTTCAATCACCCTAAAATTCTAACGATGCCCACAATCCTCTACGCACAACTATTAAAAATTTCAGCAATATTGAGAGAAACATAACATAGAAAATTCTGAAAAAAATCTAGTGTTTTCAACTTGTAGAAAGTTTTTTAAAGAAGCAATTGATATAAGATTCATAACCATGTGAAATAAACTACTCTATCAATTATTTGTAGATTACTTAAAAATAAGGTTGTGCCATTTATTACCTATAAATAAGAAAACTGCTATATTTTTGGGTCATTTGTGTATCCATAATATGAAAATTTCATTGTGTTTTTAATGGTTTACAAGCATACTATAATTCTTTATTGTTTTTGAAAGATTAATTGTTTTTCAGGTTTTATAAAAGAAACACAAATTTATCCACATTATCAAAATAATATTTTTATCCAATTTATTATCAACTGAATTATTCATATCTATAAAACAAAAAATATATACTATCTTTGTTACAATTGGTTAAAAGGGGATAATAAAAGTAGAGTATTGGGATTACAATGATCTTATTACAATAGCATAATATGAAAACATAATAAGAATTAAATTACAAGTTATAAAATAAACTTCCTGAAAGTGACATGTTAGATGAGTAACGAAACCAAGTGTCAATTCTATTCCTAAAACAAGGGAAATCTAAACAGAACTGATAGTTTATGTTTATTCTATTTGGTTATTGGTCATTAATGTTAATTGTTTTATCTAAAAAAAAAATTATACATA
>NW_013665633.1:1743220-1755739 GCF_000517525.1 Limulus polyphemus | reverse complement strand
TACAGACTAAACAATTCCTATATGTTTAACCATTTCACGATGGGCTTGGTATAATATACATGAGTTTGTATGCATATTTGCATACATTAAGCATTTATACTACAACTTTTAATACATTTGGTAGACTTTTAGTAAAGATTACAAGTCTTTTGTATACAAAAAATATGATTTTTTAATGAAGTATTTTTTATTATAGATTTGTTTGTGAAAATGTCTAGTCTTGTTTTTGTTTCCAGTTCAAGTGCAAAGAGATTTTCACGTTATAACTAAAAAACTATTGTTCATCCCAAAAATCTCAAATATTATTTGTGTAATCTATAAAACCTCCTAAATACATTTCAAACATTTATTTTCAGTAAAACTTTATATTTTTTCTGTTATTTTCTCTACCCTAACTCTATGGGGTATGTCAATTTGACCGACCTTATAACCACCATAAAAAATTAGGAAATCTATTTTAATTATGCTTTTTTCATTCTAGAATGACTACAGATTATAACAAAAACAAAAAATGTTTAGTCTAAATAACTTAAACCTCACAACATTATACATTTATATATATTTATTATTTTTATCATATTGACCTTCCAGTCATGCCTGGCTAACAATACAGAAGTTACAATGACAGGGCGCACTTGCACTCATGATACTGTATCCAATAATATAAGACTGACCTATAGTCTTTACAAAATAACCTGTCTTGGCTGTGTTTTAGTGGACTAGTATTTTGTAAAATACAGTTACATTTCAATTGTTATACATGATATATACTATTTACAAACAAGTTCTTAAATTTATTTTTCATATGTGTCAACCAGGTAAGGAGGTCAAGGCATGCCAGCACCAGAGCAAAGTTGAGATAAAAATTGTTCAGTGTGGTCTTGAATACCTGCAGAAGAAGTAAAAACATAATAGTCAGAAGCAAATGAAGTGAAGAAGAAGAATCTTATGAAACAGGAGAGAGAGAGAGAGAAGGTAACATACCTGAAAAACTATATTTAAAAAAGACAAAAAGGCATAGGTATATCCAAGACAGCATTGGGAGAAGAGTTTGTATGCAGCCTGGACCTTCTTCTGAACCTGATATAGATATACCTCTTCCTATGAATCCTGATCATGATGGTGAGGATTTTGACAATATATTTTTCCCACCACCTTCCTGTGAAAGAATCCATCTCCCATCGCACAATAGTCGTCCCTTCCTCAACAAACAAAAAGGGGCAGTCAACACCATTGTAGTTGTTTGTACAGCATGAACAACATCTTGTTGTCCCATAACAGACAAAGTAGAAGTTACCATCACTTGTGAATTCATAATGTGAAAATAAATTCTACAAAATCTGCAGGTGCAGAAACTTTGAA
Organism: Limulus polyphemus; assembly: GCF_000517525.1. Taxonomy (NCBI): domain Eukaryota; kingdom Metazoa; phylum Arthropoda; class Merostomata; order Xiphosura; family Limulidae; genus Limulus; species Limulus polyphemus. The sequence goes on along the minus strand of NW_013665633.1, from coordinate 1,754,377 downwards.
AACTAAAATCCAAATTGAATCTTTTCACAACAGTGGATAGTTTTAGTAGATACTTCCACAACACACACCAGTATCAAAAAAAGCTCACATGTGAAAAAAGACAAGTCTTCACACATAATTACCAAATTGAGAGGTGATGATTGAACAATCAGCACAGAGAGAATTGGCCACGCTAGGAGGCTGTGTCACACTCCTATTCATTTGCATGAAACAATGCAGCAATATCATTTGGAAAATGCAAGTTTAGTTGGGAGCTTCAAGGCTAGTGGCAAGCAAAAAAGTTAGCATATAGATGGCAGCACTGAATCAGGAAAGCAATATGTAAGATGAGATTATGTATCATATTGGAAACTAAGTTTATCTTTGGTTTCATTGAAAAAAAAAACCAAATGCAGTTTCATTGTGTTTACGATCACTGCATACGACAAAATAACTTTAGCAAACCAAAATTATAAGCACATCGACTTTCTTAAAAATCATCAGAATGGTTCATTTAATATATTTAAGAACTTTTAAACCCATTTTATATTCCTTTATATATACAGATATAAATTTCTTTCCTGTGATTTTCTTTACCCATTTAAGCAATTACTTATGATCAAAAGGGTCATGTAAACAAGGCCTAACACAGTGGCCTTCTAGGCTAAATGAAACTTGATATGGTTGAAAGCAAAATGATTTAACTAAGTTTACCTCATTTTGCTCCATGAAAAACACTTATTTTCTTAACATAATGCAACAGCACATATCAAATGAAATATAAAATGATGAAGCAAACTTTAAGATAAAGGAAGGGTTGTAACTAGCAGAAGTTGTTCATAAACATCTTTTTTTCTAATAACACATCACCAAGCTAAGCTTTTATCACTTTGTTCCCATCTCTACACAAATCTATTGAATTGGAAGCCATATCAGTTTATACAGCTGAAAATAACAGAAAAAGAGCTTTCACTAAGTATTTAGTTCACCAGCCTATGGCTTCTCAAAGCTGAAACATAGACAATTATATCACATCATAACTGAGGTTGAGAAACAGCAATTTGTTAAAATCAATAAAAGCACACTTGTATTCAAGTAACGAGGTAAAATTAATGTTACTTTATTTGAAACTATTATGAATTTCCTTCTACGAGTCACAAGTGTCATATATTAAAATCAATAAAAGCACACTTGTATTCAAGTAACAAGGTAAAATTAATGTTACTTTATTTGAAACTATTATGAATTTCCCTCTATGAGTCACAAGTGTCATATATTATGTTCAGAAAATTCACAAACAATAATGATTTTGTTTGGAGCTCACTAAAATCAACCAAAAATCCAAATTTTTGTGAATAAAATTAAGTAGATAAAACTTTATATGATTTAAATTAAGTGTAAAATGTCACAAAATTATTGTCTTTTGCAAATGTTCCATTTCATGTTTGGGTATTCAAAATATATGTATTTTCTAGTCTCAGACATTTTTTTAAACTGTGCACAGAGAAGTAACCTACCTCTTTTTTCTTTTGTGCAGAAAAAGAAGTGACCCACCCCTGATTTGCTTGCACAGAAATCTTGACCCCCATAATGCCTCCAGCACCCATCCATGAAACATAATGACCTCTCCCTTATACATTAAAAAATATATAACTTGCCATATTCAGTACCGTTTTAAATAGTTCCTCTTTGTGTGTTTCTTCTCACCTAATTTTAATTAATAACTGAAATATATAGATATACAGCTGATTGTCAATGGCATCTGATAACTAATACATGCCTTTGTTACACTCACAGTCTTGACAGCTTAACATGATTGTCCTGTACTAAAAAAATCAATTTTCTTCCTTCTGAATTGTACCTTATATATTAGTAGGGATGCATAATACTAGAGAATTACCTAAAAATAACCATGGTCAAATGTGCAGTTGTGAAGGCAAAGCAAGCACAAACAGTAACAAAATGGCACTTCTGATACCTGAGAAGTTATCTCCTTTGTGTATATTCTGAAGAATCAGTTAATGAGTATTTGAATTGTTGCCTGAATATTCTTCTTAAGTCTAGAAAGACAGGTTTCTGGCTAACAATATTTGAGGGTGATGTAATTAAAATTTGCTTATGTCATTCTTTAAACAAAAGTGCTTGGGAAAACTAGTGATAGTATCCACACACATACTTTAGTAGCACCACAACACAGCAGGTCGTGAGTAAGCCTAGCACTCACAGTAAAAATCCTTAAGTTTAAAATTAACTAATTTCCTTTGAAGAGCCCAAGATATAATTTTCAAAAACATTTCTGTTAATTTCAGCATGTTTAATAACTGTTCTGTTCATGTGGATGTTAATCAGGGAGGGAGGGGGGACAAATACAACATTTAACTTCACATCTGATATAGTAAAACAAATTTATCAGAAAATAACCCATTCTAACATAAACATATCAGTTAAGAGTTTTGAAGATAAATTGTTCATGATATGAGCTTTGTGAACAATGAAAAGAAAAGTAATTAATATTCCATTGGAGAGAGCCTGATGTCTTTCCTACCATACTCACACAGCAGTTGTGTCATAGCCCACAAAGAAAATAAAATTGTGTTGTGACAGAAATAGAAAAATTTGAGGTATAATTATTAAAAAAATTATCATTTTGCAAGACTACTGTCCCATGAAAAAAAAAAAAGAACAGAAACACTTTACTGTACTCGTACTTTAGTTCAGTTTTGAACTTATACTATTAAAATTTATATGAGCTTGAAAGGTGCCCAGACATACCTCGAGGCACTCTTACGTCTACACCCCTCAGCACAAAATTAATCAACGTAATACAAAGCTATAATATATCCAGTACTACAGCCTTTTCATTTGTACTTTGAGTTTTGTATATAACTGAACCATTGCATTATGAAACTGACTGAAAATGTACTTGTTTTTGAGATGCAACTTCATTAGAAAATTTTCTTTCTTTCATTCAAACACTAAACAGTCAGAAATTTGCACAGGCATGCAATAAAGAATCCAAACGATTACCATGGCCACACATTACATGCATTTGTTTGCTTTCTGTCACAGCATCAATCATGTGAAGTGCATTTAAGTGTGCAGGATATTTCAGTACAGATCATATACAGTATTAAGCAGTCATAGACTATTGTGTATGCATGTGTGTGTGTAAACATAAGGCTGGAAAACTGTGTACTTATGTGCATAAGTAAATAAGCACTGTTTGCCATAAGGTTTAGATTATGAAAAATTATATATCCCACAATGTGTGCTTTTCCTTTAGCCATATAAATATGGGTTTGATTATGTCAAAGTTGGGTTTTTACATATCAAAACATTTAAACACAAGTAAATTTAGACCATTTACCTGTAATACTCTAATTTGTTTTTTTGAAATTTCATTCCACCAATACAATAACAGCTAATCTTTTTACAAGTGAAACTTCAAGCCCATCCTCACAGATTGCATTACTTAAACCAAGCATCAATCTTGTAACCTGTGTCTGCACCCTAATCCAAACATATACTACAAATAAGGCACCAAAGTTTTAAACAATGTTAGGATAACCTTATTCCTCTTAAACTTCCTAAAAAAAAACAGATAAGAACTGTTATTTGCTCTTTTCATCATAGCCAAATACAAATCACAAGTTTAGTGTTTTATGAACATACGACACTCCTTTTGCAGACAAAGTATTTATTTTCCAAATTCTGTATATCAAATACAAAACTTCTTGAATTTGAAATTCATTTCCAGTATTTTGATTCAATCTCTAGGATTGACAAGATTTATCTCTCTGTATACAGGCTTGGTCATTTTGATTGACTTTGTTACCTCCATGCAACCTTAATGTGATATATTTAAACATTGTTATTTATCTGCTCCTTTAATTGTATTATGTATCATATATTTCTTAGCCATAAGATTGTACTGAAGATGCAAGTGGTCTGACTGTATAAGTAACCACTTTCTTCAAAAACATTCTGTAAATGGGCATCCTGTCCATCAATGGTAGTTTTTTTCTAAACATCATTATAGATAATTATAATTATTAATTTTGATTATAAAGTTTGAAATGTTTGTTTCTGTCTATTTTTATTTTCATAGTAATCATATTGATAGAAATAAAGATACAAGCTTTGAATTTACTGGATTACAACCCCACTGAGCTAATCATTTACAAAATATATTAACATTGTTTTAACTTTGACTTATTTTGGATACTTTAGGACTATATGGTTAACACTGATTAATCCAACATACTATATTGTCATAATGAATTTCTCTTCTTTCATGTAAAAAAAATTACTGAAAATTTAGTGTTACGCAGCTAATTTTAAAACATTAACTGATATCATTATAAAAATGGAAACATTACTGAGCTAGTATGGAGAAAGTTTTATTCCTTTTCATTCTCTCAATAGTTTTCAAGCTTTGTAAGATAGCATTATAACTATTTCAAGTCTTACAAAACAAATTGGTAGCGCTATAATTTTTATGTTTGACTTTAAATTAAGGTTCTTGAATCTTACAAAAATACTAGGTTTTTACTTTGGATAAGTACTCAGTTACCTAATAAATAGTCAATTATGATTATTCATTTGTCTTGGTTGGTTACAAAGCATTTTACTAACTGTGTAGTTATAGGTACAACACTTAAGGCCCAACATTGTCTTACACACACTTCTTAACATGTAAAACAGTAATAGTAATGAATTGTCTGGAGTAACAAGTATGGAAAAGTGTATACAGTGTTGTTGCAAAAGGTAACTGATAAGTGATTAAAACTTTTTATTGTTTCTAAATGTTAAACAATGCAGTTGTGTTGCCTTTAGGATACCTTTTCAAATACAAAGTTTAGGACTAAAAAAGTAAATTAATTCTAAGTCATTGTTCCTAAAGTCTTAAGAGAAGGTTTCCTCTGGTTTTTAATATTATTTTGCCAAATATTTGAATTTTATATGTTAATTCTAACTATATTTTAACAATTCCAACTTAAAAATTTTTTTAATTAATATTTTGTCATTTTCTGGTATTTAAATATTTAATGCATTTTACGAAGGAAAACATTCATATTTTCATTTTTACACAACTGTAAATAAAATAATCCACTAGTCAATTAAAGAAAACATTTTTGCATATACCAAAGAATATTTTTTGCTAAGAACCTTTCATTCCTTGAGAATATATCATCTATTTCTTGATTTTCATATATTTCCCTTACTCTTTGTTGAAACCCTGTTATGATGACACATCAAATAGTTTAATCATTTATTAATGAAGCATAACTTTGAAAACAGCTATAATGAAAATTTAAACATGATTGGATAGGGCAAGTATTAGGATAAATATATAGGTTTATCAGTTGTTTTTAATTTGTTTATAGTTTCTTTAAAAGTACTTTTCAGTTCCATAGTGAATTGTGAAAGTATGAGTGTTAAATTATAACTGTTTAAAACATATAGAAATTTAGTTCAATGAAACGAGGTCAGATGACTTGATATAAGATAAGGTTATACAGTTTAGATATGTTGAATAGGTAACAAAGAAAACTTTATTATAAAGTTTAACAAAGTGACAAATACACACCATTTGGAGAAGGTTATGTTAACAAGTACAAGTAGTTTACCTAGACACCGGGATATATATATATATATATATATATAAACAGCATGAAACAAAGAAGCCACATGATTAGAGATTGACTAAGGCTCAATAAAGATATTTTTTTTGCTAATGTTTACCTCTTTGTTTAAAATTATGGTGATTTTACTTTTTAACATTTTTAGATATGATACGGTATAACGAATATAATAGATTAATGGGTCCATTGATTAATTCGTTAGCAAATACTACTGACCTACTGACCACCCAGCTCTATTTCTAAGATTATTTGTTATTGTCCTATTGTATTATCTATCTTACCTTCATTCTGCTTCTACTGAAGTTTCCTTTGATGACTGCTAGATATATTTGAAAGTAAATCTTACACTTTATGATACTTATAATTTTATATAAGGCATAACAGAGTAACTTAAGTTTAAATTTCATATCTCTACCAGTTTACTATAAAAAAAACTATACTCAAAAAGTATAGAATACAAAAAAAGGGAGAAAAGGTTAGTAAACATGTATTGAGTTAATTCTTTAAGATATTTTTTAGTCAAAAACACAAATTATGCAACAAAAGACTAATCTAAAATGTATCCATCAATAAGCAGAGAAAAAGAACAATTAAATGCAGAGAAAAAAAAAACAGAAGAACTTTTGACCTTCTAAAAACTTGTGGCTTAAGACAATATGTGATGAGCACCATAGTGTACTGATGTTCTATACCATAAAAATTACCAACTTGAAAAATTAGCAAGATGTTGATATTTGGCATAAATAAATAAGAGTAACTTTTTTTTAAAAATCCAAATAGAATGGATTTTTTTTTTATCCACTAGCAATGACACCTGAGATTGAAGTATAAAACACAACATAAATGCAAGATAACTCAGAAGAAGCCTGCAAAGGTTAGAATATTTGTTGGGATTGGGGAGAATGTATATGATCTTAAATCAGTACAGCCTCTTCCACTTCAATTTCCAACTAGAAGTAATGTCACTGTTTCTCTTTATGATTTGATCTTTTCATTAAATCAGTGTTTCTTAAAAAAAGAAAAAAGCTGAATCACCAATATTTGGTAATGCAGGTTCAGTAGGAATTTTTGATAAAAAGTTGTTCAAATATACATAAAAACTAACAACAAGTAAGCCTCTTTTATATCAATCTAAAAAATAAGCAAAAAAATTAAAACCTAAAATTAGTTGGGTACTCCTCACTGATGGTTATTTTCAGCCCAATAAATTTCCCAAAGTTCAGCAAAATTAGGAGATTCGGGTCAGTTCTAAGTCTATATAATAAGGTAACACTGTAAAATCATATTCATATGTATAAACATTATAACTATCATATAAATTTGAACAATAAACAGACAGCACACAATCTGCTTGTTTTAAAATATATATGCAAAACTAGTCAATTGTATGTATAAAAATTTGTTACACTATTGGTTATCACAGTTATATCCAGAGCTTTAAATAATTGTCTCCATTTCGTCAAAGTCCACACAGGCAGTTTCAATTACTTTAGAACACCCTTTGACAAGACAAATTCTTCTTCTCTATCTCTGTTGTTACACCACTGTGAAACTCGCTTTAGAGATAGCCTGTTATGGCTAAACTAACAATCATGCAACCTAACTTCACTTTCACTAACTTACTTTAACTTCCCCTTGCACTCTGTATCTGCACGTAGTTATAACATGTGACAGAAAATCTAGAAATATCTAGCTCTCTAGTGACAACAATATTCACAGAACGAGAAAAACTTAGAAACTTCAAGCAAGATTATGTCAACAGTATTACAAAATCCTAGTTAAACTGCATACACAATGTAAGATTCGTACAGAGTTACATAACGTAAGTTTCATAACTATTGCTTTTAAAATAATTAACTTTTAACACTCTTGTTATGAAAACTAAATAATAATTAAATATTGCATCAATAATTAAACTAAACAGTCCTGTATATCCAATAATAATCAACAAGATTTAATGAAACTAATACAGAGGAAAAAAAGAGTAGATCACTTCCTATTAAACACAAGTTAACACTGACATTACACATCTCAATTTAAAAAGTCATTTCCATCAGCTGAAGAAAATTGAACTAAGACATTAACTTCTCATTTTTTATACTTATAGCTTTATGTAATATTGGTTGAGTCAGCATACATACGTTTTTAGTACTGATTCATGATTTGGCAAATCATTTAGGTACATATATAGTGGATAAATTTGATCTGTGTTAAATCCAGATGTTAATTTTTACACAGACTGAAAAGTTATTGTTTTAGCTAATGGCATTTAATTACAATCTAAAAGGTACTAGAATTCTGAAATTTGAGGTTTTCAAGACAAATGTTTTGTAAATTTTTAGTTTTATTTCACTTAGTAATTCCAGTATTTCAAAATATGGATTTCTTATAATTGTAGGGATGTTTTACACATGTTAAGACATATTTCTGTTGGTTGTGACAAATGTGAATGTTTTGAACCATTTCAACTTTTATGAAAGGCTTTCTGGCATTAGCTGATGAATTGAAAAAAAAGATACGTGTTCATCGCTCCTTTGAAATGGATATATGAGACTGTTATTTTAGGATGATGTTACTTTGAATACACAATGAACTGGGGTAATTTGTGTGGATATACAAGAAACACTTAGAGATTCTTTCAGAGATAATGTGTTTTTGAACTTTAGGAATCAATAATGAAACTTTTACGCTTTTCAGGAAATTTTTTCTCCTAAGCCTTGCCAAACTATAACACCCCTTTTTATCACATTGAGGCATCATCTGTGTAGAAGTTACCTTCCCACCAAAAATCTCCAACATACACAGATAGATAGGCATTTATAATGATCCATCTATTAATCCACGATCAGCATTGCTCTTTTGGAAGTGCAAATGGCAACAGTTTATGTGTGGATTTGTGCTTTGTAATCTGTCTATTACCAATAAGTTTCCTTTACTTTAGAGACTAACATTTTAATAGGAGTTTGAGACAATGTTGACATACAAGTTATTTCAGCCACTAACTTTTTAAAACTACTTAACTTGATCCTCTTTTGTAGTAGTTATACCATAGGACTTTGCATGTAAATTTACTCACAAATCAGGACTTGTCTGGATTACTGTTCCATAAGACGTTACATATAATAACCCAAACTTTCTTTTAAATAAAAGCTAAATGAAAATGATTTCTCTTGTGCTTTATCTTGGAATTTTGTGTGAGGTTGTGACATTGTAGAATATTGTGGTACCAGCTGTTTTGGGAGTACTATCTTTTCTAAGTATACATTAGGGATTTTTTGGCAAGATAAAAATTAATTCTTGCATTTCAACAATCTGAGCCCCATTAATAAAGAGTAGGAATTAGAAGAAGCCTTAAATTTGTTTTGTTTTTTTAAGGAGGTTTTTTCCCCTAAGTATCCTAGTCAGTTTAATCATTGGACTATCCACTTCTTTTGTGCCTTCTCTAGCTTTTACATCACTCTGTAATTACTGTTGGCATGATCATCCTATACATGGTCATATTTTTAACTTTTTTGTTGGATGAAATAGTTCCTTTGACTTAGGGCACAATGAAATGTGAAAATAAAAACCTTCACTCATGAAATTTATGTCATACTACTCAGTAACTTTAGAGTCAATTTCATTTACTATGGTGTCAACAAACTTTTTGAATATTGGAGCCTTCAGTGTTTTTGCCCATTTCCTAGTACACAGTTTGGATAACAATATTTAGATCAGTGTGGATATTTTAACAAAGTGAATTAATTTTTTTCCACTATGTGAGGCAACAGGTTTTACAGCATCAAAGAATGTTTCCTTATCACGAAACTCCAAAATATTTAGCTTCAGGCAGAGATGCACAGTTTACCATTAAAGTATTTCTAAGCTTGACAGAAAATAGTAATATTAAATCACAAGCTTACAACAAGCTATTATACAATATGCTCTAACAGCTTACATCTCTCATAAAAAACTATCAAACATGGAGTCAAAATTTGTCTGGAGATTGGGAGTATCTTGTATTATTCATTTAAACCTCACTTTGTACAAAATGTTTTACTGGCCAACATTAGTATTTCATTGGAGCAAAAATGGCACACACTTGCACAATACAGCAGTAGTGAGGAATTATAAATTAGGAGAGGGTATTTGAGACATCTGGTTCTACAGTAGTTGTGACGTAAATTTCACAGACTGCCAGGAGGTGCATTCAGAGCACAAGTAACCTAGAAAAACAAGGTTGGGGATTCGTTTTAACTAATGATTAAATAAATTTTTTGTTTACCTAGAATGTGCTTATGTTTAAAATCCTACACCAAGGAGTATTGACAGACATGACATATTGTTAAGGATGTCCTCACAGAGATCACTATAATGTTGCCCCTAAGGCAAAAGAGTTTCTTTAACCTACCAAGTGTTTCTAAAGTCACTTCTACTGTACTGACAACTATGTTCAGGAAACAGACAAACAGACTGAAGCTTATGAAACTTGGTTTGTGTATGTTATCATAACACAACAGGGAACCTATTGGTATAAAAGCTATCATCCAAAATCATATTCAAACAGTTCTGAACAAGTCACTGCAATTGTGTTCAACACTATCTTCTCTTTCACAAAGTCAAATTGGTGTACATACAGAATTACACAACATTGTGTCCATCAATTTCCTGAATCCAGTCATCTAAAACATCAAAAGTGACTTTTGAAATACCCAATATATCTGTAGTTATTAAGCCACTTTATGCTTCCCCTAAGACTCAGTGCTATAAATTGGAGGAAATCTTCAGGGCTCACATATTAAATAAACATTAAACATCACCAACCAAAGTTCAAGAAAGATCTCAAAAGAAGGGCTTCAAGTTTGAAAAATGTTTATCATGTAATGGCCTAAGACATCTACTCTTGCACATATAAATGTTTAGTTAAAAAAACATCAAACCATAACTTTGATGTCAACATCAACCATGACATGCAGCATTATGCATGCCACAATGAATAGTGGTTTCAATACATTCTCTCCATTTCTCTGTAGTGGCTCCATAAGTGGAACACAATCAGGATGTAGATTATTCATATATTTTTTTTTTACATTTTTGAATGCCTTTATTTTTTCTTGCAGATTTTTAATGCTGTTGAGATAAGCTTTATTTCATTTTACTAATTCTTGAATTTGAGTCAAAATGGACTGCTTTTGTCCAAGACAATCCTACTCATCTGGCACCATACAAAGAAAGAACAAAGAATTTTTGTGGAAAAAATGTTTCATACTATTTCCCAAAAAAATGGGGGATTGCCTGAAGGGGTCACCTGTTGTAACCACTCACAACACTATACAGTAGTGTTGTCTGTCCATCACTCAATAGACACTAAAATGAGATTACATAAGGGATGCTTAATAATGAAATTTGTACTGTCATGATGTCAGCAAAACATGCATATGCATTGAATTATGAGAAGTATGCACTTTGTAGTCTACAACACAGCATGACATATGAACTTCAAAATCAAGAAATAAAAATATTTGTTACTCTTAATTTTGGTTTTAGTCACTCT
>NW_013665633.1:1736367-1743210 GCF_000517525.1 Limulus polyphemus | reverse complement strand
ATTTTGGTTTTAGTCACTCTTGTAACAGAACACTTTTAAGGACCATGCAGACAGGGCCGGATTAAAGCCTTCGTAGGCCCTAGACACCTTATGGATATTGGACCCTCAACCAACATTCTGTTATTTATATATATATACATGTATATTATATTCCCTTCTTCTTCTTGCAGGTAAATAGCTGAAACATGTTGAATGGTTATCAAAGAAAACATGAATCTGGGCATGCCAAAAGAAAGAAAAGAGGATCCATGGAAGAAGAGATATGAAAACAGCAAGGTTCAATGTTAACATTTTTAAAAAAGGATGACGCAACAGCTGACAGTTCTGGTACTTCAAGAAGTGGAGGACAGGACATCTCTATCTGTGAGACTGGTGATGTAGCAGCATCTTCTTGTTTTCAACAGGAATGTGGTGTTCAAGAAGATTGTTCTCCACCTGAACCACGACCACCCGTGTCGGCTGTGTGTGAGGACTTATTCCAGTGATTTGGAGGAATCCTTTGTGATGAATTTGTTATTCTCAAACATGTACCCGTAAAAGAAAACAGGTTAATGAAATGCTGAAGTAACTAAACAACAATGGACTCATAATCAGTTTTCCTAATGTCCACATTGCATTTCGAATTTATCTTTCACTGTTTGCAACCAGTTGTGAAAGTGAGCAGTCCATCACCAAACTTAAGAGAATCAAAAACTGTTTAAGATCAACTATGGGCCAAAACCGGCTCTCTTTCCTTACATTTGATTTATTTTGATATACTGTATGTGAGCAATTTTGTTTAATGTTTGAAAAAACCTTCTCTCATTGTTTGGTTTTCTTCTATTAAAATGAAATATAATTATTCTATATTTTTAATACTTATTTTTTTATAATTTTATAATATTTAAATTTCTTAAATGATTTGAAATATACTTTTTGTAGGCACCAATTTTTCGTAAGCACTAGGCACTGTGCCTAATGGATAATAGGGCTCTGAATGCAGACATATTCGTTATCCTTGTCATATTGATGTTATATAATTTTTGTATAATTTTCATTAACTAATTTAAAGATATTTTTTATTATTAGCATTTGTGAAGAAGTTGAGATGAAAAGCAAATGAAGAGAGAAGATGCAGTAAGGTCCACTAAAAAGATGTCCATATTTGTAGTTTTTACTCTAATACAAGTACTGCTATCATATGTATAGTGTTTTTAGTTCTTTTACTCACAACAAATTACAATGAACCTGTAATTATACTATAATATATGATTTGAAAAATATGCAGCATTTATGCTATTAGTTTATTATTCTTAATTGTTCAGGAGACAGCCTGTTTAAGATATCATTTTATTTACTACTTGTTCCCAATTTATATCAGTTTCAGAAATTTGCACCCCTCATCAGCAATCTTGGACAAGAGCAGATAACAAAAATACAGTTTTCACTACATGAAACCTATTATTTTTTTATTTTTTTGCTCTAATCAAGGGTGGAATTTCACAAAACCTGTAGAATTCAGTGACAAGGGGTAAATAAAATGCTACTTGGCTTCATAATTATTTTAAATTAACTATAACAGTATAAGCTTCAACTACACAACTGATACTGTTTTCCAAAGTAACCCAAGTATTTTATAACCTTCTTGATCCAAATCATTGGTAAGATATAAACTTAAGATGTATATCACTAGGTCAAGGCTAATTTCTTTGCTGTAGACACAGTGAACATCACTAGTTTATCTATGTACAATACAAATATTATGCATACTGCATAATTATACTACACAAGTTACATTTACACTTATTAATGAACTAAGTAACTTCATCTTTCTTAATAAAGTTAACGTTTACTTTTTCTGTCAAACCAGACTAAAGAACTTAATTAACTAGTTAGTCTTACCTCAGTCTTACTCTTAGTAGCCTGACTGGAGTTACTGGAACAGTTATGTTGCAACACAAACAATTATTAGTATTACATAGTTATACAAAAAATCATCAAAGTAGCATTAATAATAATAATATCACTATTACATTACGATAAATAAAAGTTTAATATAGTAGTACCAATAATGGCGATAGTATGTATGATAACATAATTTAATATAAGTTATAATTATTTATACTATACCATAGTTTACAATTTTAAGTTTTTATAATTTTAACCTTTTGAAATCCCTCATGAGCCTTCTTCGAGCAGGAGTAGACATTCCAGATATTATGTGTGAAGTCCGAATTGACGATAAAACTATTGTTTTCTGTAAACTTTAAGGAAAATAATAGCCACCTATTACTTTTAGTATTAAAATTTAACTAAATCTACAAATATAACTTCTCAGCTGCTGATACCAAGCCTTTCAGTTTCTAGGGTCAGCAGTTTTGCAGATCAGCTCGTTGATGACGTTTTTATCCGGGTATCTTAGAGTGACGTCATCAGTGCTTGCATCAACTATCATTCCTTGAACTCGTTGCTAAAATCACTCACGTTGCAGTGGGGGCTATTGGAATTGTGAACAATAACACAGGAATAAGCGAAAAGATAAGACGCATTGGAAGATTGAGTCAAAAATATAAAAAAAAGGCTCGAGATTGAACGATCTCTTTTTACACCTATTAGATACCAATATTTTTTTCTTTATCGAAAAGAAATATTCAAATATGCCTAACATTAGTGATAACAATCATGCAAATTTCAGGTGTTGTTTTCACACACTCTAGATTTATAAATTTCATATTCTTAAAAAGAGGCGTGGCTACCTCAAATTACTGCCCAAGAGGCCTTTCGATAATATCAGAACTCGTTAGTAAATGTTAGGTGTGTTGTTTCTAATGCTTCGCAAACTTTCGGTTTTTAAACTACAACTTTTAAAGCAATTGTTCATAGTTTATTACCGGATAATACAAAATTCATTATTGTAATCATGTTTCCTAGATTTTAAAATTTTTCTGGTGAAATTTAGCAGTGTTGAGTGTATTATGAAGTTAACAATACGAAACACAAACATACTACTAAACTATAAATTCTCAAGTACTAACAAATAAGAACCCGGATAACTGACAAATGTTCTACAGTCATCAGAGAAATGTAAAAATGTATTTTGTTTTTATTTTAACACGCACGTCTATATATTTGGAAATCCCGAGAAGCCCGGCATGGCCAGGTGGTTAAGGCACTCGACTCGCAATCTGAGGGTCGCGGGTTCGAATCCTTGTCACACCAAACATGCTCGCCCTTTCAGCTGTGGGGGCGTTATAATGTGACGGTCAATCCCACTATTCGTTGGTAAAAGATTAGCCCAAGAGTTGGCGGTGGGTGGTGATGACTAGCTGCCTTCCCTCTAGTCTTACACTGCTAAATTACGGACGGCTAGCGCAGATAGCCCTGGTGTAGCTTTGCGCGAAATTCAAAACAAACAAACAATTATTTGTTTTAATACCAGGAAGAAGTGAAATTTCAGCAAGTTATATATTATCTTGTTAGAGTAAACAGAAGAGAATCCACGCAATTTAATCATTTCTGTATCTCAAATAAAATCAGAAAATATGGCATAAAACTATAGTGGAGGAAATTAATGATAAAACTCAGAACTTGGCAGAAAACTTTAAAAAATACCTTGCAAGAACAAAAAAAAAATATTTAGGAAGAAAGAAGTGGTACCAGAAATTTACAAATATGTTAAAAGAAGTGACCAGAAAACTAAAGAGATGTTTACAAAAATATCTTAAAAAGCTTAGAGAAGCCATGGAAGAACGCTAATAAAAATTGAGGGTAATAATCAAGAGCATAACAAAAACTAACTTATAAAAGCATAACAAAGAGAACTACAAAATATGTTAAGAAAATACTATGAAATATTTAAGAAGAAAATAATATAAGTATTCTGAAGGGATGGATATCGTTAATGCCCCACTTACTATTAGCAACAAAATTCACAAAAAACATTGATATCAGACTCACAGAACCCGCAAGAACACACAATTTCTCATAGAACGAATCGGTAAAACCTTTAGATTTCAAATATAAGATCATAGCAGGAAATCAAATAAAGACTGACAAACAGAGTGAATCATTTGCAAAAATGGCTTGTTTGTTGACAATCAAGCCATCTGGATTTCTGTCAGATCATGCAGTGAGACAAGAACTACTCTAGACACTATAACTATGCTAATGAAACAAAAAGAACTATACAAATTACTTCAGTTTTCCATTCATACAACTTGTAACTGAAAACAACACAAGCATATCCAATTATATCGTACATGATTGCAGCCACCTTTTGAGACAAATAATTTAGGAAACAGCTCCTACCTTCACAATACATAGAGAAACCAATAGTTTATAATGGCTAACCACTATGTGAAGCATGTATGACTCAATATGTTATTACGATATCAAAGGAACATCGAAAAATAAGTAGCCAGGATACATATCAGCCATTAATTTCTGCTGTTTTATGTCGATTTGCAATGAGTTATCTCGAAGACACGCCTTTATGGAAGTTCAGAAGTGGTTTGAAGAGAGAGAGAAAAGAAACGCATCAAGAACATTCTAATAATGAAGACGCATTTGTTTAATTGCCCTTCCCAGAATACGAAATCATTATCAAAATATCAGTTCATATGTTCCATTCACTGAAATATAATCAAGCAGACAACAATTATTGGCAATAAACTTTCTAACTCAACTCGATAAAACACATAATTATACTAAATCTAGCATGTACATCTTAAAGCTGAAAAGGGTTTTAAGTGTAAAAACGCAAGCCAACTTCTAGGCGTAAACAACACACTACAGTACAGAATATTACAGACAGGTAAGTGAAAATTGCAATTTTTTTAACAACAGCCCGATGATAAGCACGAAAAAAGTGAATACTTCAAAAAATAAAGTTTTGAAAACCGATAAGGAAATCTTTCTAGAACACCAGATCGAAGGTAAAATAATTACTGTTTTGCTAGTAGAGTTTATTTGAGAAAGATATATTAGCTAGACTTGAGGACAAAATTCAGCTTAGATAAATAGAACTGTCCTATTTTAAATAGGAAGCTTGTTGTTAAGGGCACTGGCTCAACAGATAGAGAAGCCATGAAATAGATACATCATGTCACATTTATCTTGTACGGTGGATCAAAATCATTATTGTACGACCAGACATTGCATTCAGCAATAAGAAACTGCCTTCACAAAAGAAACTAAAGTATGGATTGATGAGATTTATAGGTGGTAATCAAATTTCAGCTAAGAAACAACTGAAGGTAAAATTGCCAAAGGAAGTTTTTCTATACAGCATGAGTAACTAGCTTGAAGCGTGAGTGATATACATAGAAAAGCAGGAGTGGAAACAGTTTTGTCAACTTCTTCATTTGAGGATGAGCATATTAATTGCTACTAACCAACAGATAGTTGATGTCCCAGTTGTAAGTAAAACACTACTACCTACACGTGTGAAAATTAAAATTAAAAATTAGAGGATGGAGCATTGAAAGGACTCGGAAATTAAAAAAACCTCGTTCACAAAGATCATTAATTAACAAAACCTTAATAGATCAAAAACTAGTACAGTTATCTTATAAATTTTGAAAGTTACAGATTATAAAATAAGGATAAAAAATTATATTTCTATAAATGTTAAGTGTGAGGTAGAAGAAATGAAAAACAATAGAGTGAAAAACACGAGTGAAAGAAAGCATAAACTTGTAATGTCAATGGATTTAAGTTAGGCCTACAAATGAAGAAGGTTTTTTCATTTTATCTCTATGAGTAGTGACGGACTTGTTAATACTAATGAATAGGATTCTCCATGACCTTTTATTGAATAATAAGACATGCCTTCTCTATGGTGAATCCAAAAGCTCAGAAGAACAAAAGTGACTCTGGAGATAAGGCATCAATATGTCGGTACACCAGGGCCGTCGAGAGCGGCGGTGGGCCTTGGGCCCTCATCTGAATCCAGGAGCTGAGCCCCTGATGGGAGATCAAGAGGGAAGCTCTAGACTTTTAGTAATTTTAGCAATATTTTAAGTCTTAATACCACTAAGTTACGGCTTAAAGTGCCGATTTTCTTTATGAAATTTTCCGTGGAGAAAGGCCTTTAACAATCAACAGTATCATTTTGAGAAAAGAAAAAACATAAACATCTGTTCATTTAAATGGATAATTTATTGAAAGTTTAAACACATTGTTAAGAATTACTTTAATAAGTTCAGTAATGTAGAATTGTGATAACTAAACGAAACATGCTTTGCTGCTTTTTTTAAAGCAAATATTTTTATGATTTCACTGAAATCAATTCTCCCCGCAAGTTCGCTCTCAATACTAAGGACGGCTAGGTCATTCAGTCTCTTCTGTCTCTTGATGAGTTTTAGTTTGCTGAAAGATGTCTCAGCAGATGCTACTGTAACTGGCAATGTGCAGAATATTCGCAGTGCAATACTTACATTTGGAAAAATGCCATCTAACTTGTACCTTTTTATTGTTTTTAAAAGTTGATATGGCCCCATATCTTCATCAAAGTTTGATACATGTATTGCTTTAAGGTGCCCCATTTCCTTTGCATGGATTATGAGAGTTCGTCTGGGTATTTGTCCACTAATCTTGCGCATGCAAGTTTGAGTTCCTCTTCTGTCATGTTTCGATATTGCCACAGAACGCAGAACAATTTATTAATTGTGTTTGCAGCGACAAACCGCTTTTACACTCCGTCAATCAACGAATCTATGACAACAAAGAAGACATTCCGTTTGAATTCAGATTCGGGCTCATCAGAGCCATCACAATAATTTTCTAGGACGTTCTCCCCTTGTTCATCCTCCTCAATGACAATAAGTCTTGCTCTTTTTTTAACTTTCCTTTTTGATAGGAGAT
>NW_013665633.1:1724552-1735712 GCF_000517525.1 Limulus polyphemus | reverse complement strand
ACGTAGATCTTCAAGATCGGTCAAGAGCGACTCTAGATTTGAGACCTCTACATCCACTGTAGCATCTCTTGCCTGGATGATCTGATTTATCCTGTTGATCTGTACGAGAATCTTCAGCCACATCGAGGACATAAGGATGCAAATGAAGGATGACACGTATTTGATTACACCATTGACTTCATTAATGGTTTTTGGCGTGAGGTTGAGAGACAGAAGTTTCTTTAGCGCGAGTCGTATTTCAGCAAGATGAGCTGCAAATGGTCTCACACTTGCCACTTGGTCTGTCCAACGAGTACCTGACAAAGTGTGGATGGATTCGCCCACATGCTCCTTCAGAATAGCCCAGCGCTGAGAACTGGAAGAAAAAAAATTGTAAACTGTTTGCACTACTCCAAAAAATGTAACTGCCTCCATGCAACATGATGCAGAATCTACTCCACATAAGTTTAGTGAATGGCAGGCACATGAAGAATAAATGCACAGTGGGTTAACAGCAAAGTATGTGCTGTTGGGTACCATTGTACTTGCCAGATATGTTGGGAGCGTTATTATAACCCTGTCCACGACAATCTTTAATAGGTATCCCAAAATGCTTGTATGTTTCCATAATCAGGCTTGCCAATTCAGCCCCCATCTTCTTACAACAATCAACAAAGGTTAAAAGTCGTTCTTTAACTGCAAATTCGGTATCACCATTGGCCAACTAACGAATGATGAACGTTGTCTGCTCCACATGGCTGGAATCCGGTGTTGCAGCAACCATGATTGAATAATATTTTGTGGCTCTTATTTCATCCAAAATGTGACTCCGAACATAATATGCGCAGTTACTGATGAATTCAATTTGAGATGATCAGGTAATTACATATATTTTTATTTCGCTTTGGATGTGGTCGAAATTGACGTCGTCGTAAGGTGAATTGTCACATAACGTAAAACCTAATATATAGTTTTTAATATTATTTAATTATATAGGAACAATTAGTAAATGAAATATAATTTAAGTAATTTAACAACTACATACATTTAATTCTAGTAAACAGAAAATATAATATTTGGTTTTTATTCAACAAGTTAACTACTTTATTTTCACCACAAAAGTATTTCCTAATCAAACTTTTCATTAATTTGTTTATTCAATGTACTTTTGTTAGTAAGAATATGAATTATTTTTGTGTTAAATAATAATAACATTTTATGTATCAAGGGTTGGGTACATTATATTAAAACAAGTTTGAATATGCAAATCAGCAAGTCACATAAGAATACAGCCAACATAAAGACACGTATTAGAACAGCCTCTTGGCATTGTTTGTCATTATGTAAGTACTATGAAAGTACCAAAATTGATGGTTTGGGGAAGATATGTAATATTTCTTTGATTAAAAATATTCATAAACTAAAATCATAGAGATGCATTCCGATCGCGGATTTAGTATTTCCAAGACGGAGATATCCCTTGTACTTAATGACAGTGGAAAACAAAGGAACATGAAACAACTTGGGATACCAGGATCACCCAGAAAGAGACCTGCAACAAGTCGCACCCCAGCCATGATAAGAAAAAATGTGATATCTTATTTGTTTGCAATTAAGCACAAAGCTACACAATGAGATATCTGTGATCTGCCTACCACAGGTATCTAGTGTTGGAAGTCCACAGACATACAGCTACCACTGGGGGGCATAGATATCTTGTAACAAGTGAGAATCCACGAACACAAAGATCAGAGGAAAAGCAGTCCTCGTACCTCAGGGAACAGTACGCAACACAAATAACAAATATATTCATCTGGAAATGAAGCCAACAGGGTGAAGATTTATTAAAATAAGGTTTCCAACCATACCTTTACTTCAATAATTGCATACCTCAAGCAGCTGGAGAATGAAACAAATATTCGTGCTGTACCATACAAAGAATACATGGATTTCTGTGCGATCAGACTGTTGAAATGGGTGTTTGGAAGCCGTCGTCCTAACACACTAGTAACGTGTAGTGTGGTTTGGACATAACAATATTACGACGGAACCTTTTGCAGTGTAATCTGCGCTGCATAGCTTTTTCTATTATGACTTACAGTCGTCAGATAGAGCATGATCGGACATGGCAACATTGACTAGTAACAATGTGTGGGGGTTACAAAATCGTTTTAATATAACGTTCTTAACCTCTGTAGTAACAACGCTGTTGATTTTAGTAATAAAGCTGTTTGAATTCCCCTGTTATAATGGATAATTGGTGCTACATTTTAAATATACACTGTTTCTTTACATTATTATATCAGCTCCTATAGTAGTTTTATGCATACTTTAGGAAAATTTAAATCATGTATACAGGGAGAATTTAAAATGCTAATTAGGAAGTGCTCCAGAAAGGTTAAGCAACAGCAGGAGTGTGTGCTTATTATTATCTGATTAGCATACATTCTACAAAACAAGTTTACTTCTTCTGTTTGAATGTCATTTAAACATCGACAGTTTAAGCACTTATGTATGAATATTTTAACCTGTACAATCTTTATTATGATTAAACAAAAACTAGCTACTCAAATTACTAAATCATTGTATCTACCTTTTGAGATCTATTCAACCTTTTAAGTTGAATATCAGTCGACTTGCTCCATTGATATACAGTCTTCGCCAAAATGTTTGCATATTTTGTAACAAATAAGATCATTATTATTAATATGGAATACAAATACACTTAACGCTGTCAAACGCTGAGAAATGCATGTTATATTAAAGATCTACATATGTAATTTGTATAATGAGACAGATTCTATGGATATCATGAACGATTTGTTAGAACAGCAAATAATTCTATCAGACACCTTAGAAAGATGTCTAGTTCAGCATTTCGCCTATCACAGCAAAATCTTACCAAAACATATGTAATGATAAAGTATAACATCGAATTATTATAAATAGCACCTGTAACCATATATGAATTCATATTAAACATTCAGTACTTGGTTGGTCCTCCTCGTGCTGTAATAACCTCCGAATGGCAATGTGGCATGCTGTCGATGAGGTTATTGATGAATTTCATCTTGATTTCATCCCAACTTGTCACTAAAAGGCGCTGACCTGCTTGTTTAGCAATTTCCGGCACAGTTCTGCCCAACAGTTCTCAAATGGATTACAACCTGGAGACTTTGCTAGCCTTGGCGATCTTGTAACATCCTCTTGGTCAAGATAATCCTGTACAATACGCGCACTGTGGGCAGTGACATTGTCATCCTGGAACACAGTTATTGCCAAACATTGCCCTAACATATGGCAGAAATATCGTCTCCATGTGATGTCTCTAGTAGACGTCATTGACGTTTCCCTGGAGGATATAAAGAACAGTTTTCTACCATGACGAATAGCTGCACAAACATGTGCTGCACCATTTCCTATTTGTTTTCTGTGGAAAAGACAGTCTTCCCTCATCTGTTCTCCAGTCAAACGACGAACACAAACCCTACCATCAACTTTATCGAGCCGAAAACAGGATTCATGTGAAAAGATATGTCGCTAGTGTCCTAACTGTAAGTTGACATGCTGTCTTGCCAAAGTAACACGGTGATGGCTGTGAATCCTGGTTAATATCGTCTTGTAGATAGCCTTTTTAAAATAACCTTGTTTGGTCAGTCTCCTATTCACCGTTCTTCTGGATACCCTAGAATGAATGTGTTCACGCAATTCTTGTCGTAAAATGTTGCAAGAGTTCTTTAGACCTTGACATGTTAACCTGATCAAACCATGCTCATCTCGGGCAGTAAATTTTTGGCGTATACCAGCAGACTTTCCTGGAACAACATTTCATGTAGTCTGATGACGTTTTAGGATTCTGGATATACAGGACATTAGGGGCCCGTTTGCTTCATACTATTTCTGGACAGTCGAACAATTTGACGTTCTATAACTTATGGCTGGTGACGAGTCATGACTCTACATCAAGTACAGAGAAATTGTATGAACAAAGCGTTGATCTATTTCAAACAAGATTATACCAAAAAAACAGGTGTGTATGTGTGTTTTGACGAACAAATGCTCAAAACAACTTATACAGACAAGAATAACAACTCGTACATGTTTGTACGATCATACGCTGCCTTCTCTGTTACTACTCAGACATTTACTCGATAATTACTCCATGCATTTAGAGAATAACATCAATACAGAATAGTATGCAAACATTTTGGCCAAGATTGTAGTAGCGAAAGTATTGTATCTAGAGTTGCTTATCTAAATAGTTAATCATATTAATTAGACATAGCAACAAATTGGTACATTTCTTAAATATATAATGTCTTAGTTATACATATTTATAGATACGGTTTATTTTGCCGTTGTTGTTTAGAATTTTCACTTAAACTACACAAGAGTTATCTGCACTTAACCATTCGTAATTTTGATCTACTGTTTTTTTTTTTCTAAAGAATAATAGAATGTCGTTTTTATACCGCACTAATGGCCACAAATTGTAGAGCGCTTATTTTGCGTCAACAGACCAAGAAACCGTGAATATTTGGATTCACAGTCCGGACATGCTAACTACTAGGCTACTACCAGCCTAGGTTTGAATTATCAAGTGAAAGCACAAAATTTGTAAATTTTAAAAACTTATGTTGCTTAAATTAACTAAATTGAATAATCACTTATTAATTTGTTGTGTTGAGCTCTGTCACGGAAGATTGAAAGGACTTCAGTTAATACTTGGAATGTTGTAACGACCTTTATTGTAGATAAGTTCACAACTACTGTAGTTGTTGGAAAGTTTTATTGTTAGTCTTTACATAGTTAACCCTTCAAAGTGCTTTCAGTGTCAAAGATTTGGACACATCACATCTCACTGCTGCAGTCGCGTTAGGTGCTCCACTTGCGCTGTTATCACTCATACTCTGAATAAACTGGAACTAAGCAACGCTTTGCCAAGCAAAAGTATGTATGTATCGTGAACATAAATGTCTTTTGGCGAGGGGTGTAGAATATTTATCTACTTTAGAATATGTTTGTTTTATTATTATCTAGTTTGGGTAGAATGGCTTGCGTTTTCTATATTAGGTCCTTTCGTATGGTTAAATACCTTTCAATTTCGTGATCACACAAGTATTTTTGAAGTTTATTTCATTAATATTATAAACTTGCTAGAGGTGTTTGTCTAGAAATGTAAGTACGTTTATGTTTTTTCTAACATCCAGAAGACTTCCAACAGACTCTCAGAACTCACTGGTTTCTGTCCTCGCCACTAATTTTGGTCTTCTGCTATGGGATGTTTTACGTATCAGCATCTCCCCTTCCTATCTTATAAGTTTCTGTCTCTATTCTCATCAGTAGGATAAATAATTTTGTTTTACTTTGATCATCTTCATCTTGATACTTGTGGCTTATCTTCCACGGTAAGCTGGGAACTATTGCTCATTTTCTTCTTTAATGTCCTCGGTATGTATTCAACTGATTCTCTTAATAGTTCTCCATCAACTAAAACTTGAATTTGTGTGACCTATTTGTATTGACCAACAACAACTCTTAACCCTAGTTTCCATGTTTCATCTTAGATTATTTACTCTGCCTTAATTGTTTCTTTCATTCATATACCAAGGTGTCTTTCTATATTCTTGATGTCTCTTCCTTTTGGTATGCTGTAATAGAATGATGAAGTGTTACTGAATAGTAACACTGATAGGTAAAAATGCCAGTCATCAATAAAGAATGAAGACATTTCAACTTGGTGTAGCGACCCTTTCCACAGATTCCCATCCCAACCAGTAATTGGAGTTTTGTGGTGTAGAATGGTAGACAGGCACAAGAAATAAATATCTATGTTTTCATTTTAATTTCTAGAATTTTTGTTTAAACTGATTTTTTAAAGTTTTAGCCGTATAATATTTAAACATCTACTGGATACCTCGAGTACTTTTAAGTTTTGATTACTGTAGTTACAATCAACTATAACATTAAATTTGATTTTCCACGAACTCCTTATGAGATAATATGACGTATTGTAAAAAAAAATGTATCACGACTCATTTTTGTATATTTTATAATGATTAGTTTTTGGCAGAATTGTTTACAAGGTTTGAGTTTTGTTCTTGTAATATGGAATAAGTGTAAAACTGTAGTATGTATAGATTATTCCATTAAGATATAAGGAACAAGTAATATTATAAACAGCTCGATTGACTCTCCTTTTATTCACAAACATATAAGATACAAACGTAAAACAATCCACTGCTTACTCAGCATATTTTTCTTAACTGCCTTTCTAATAACAATCTACATCAAGTAAACAAACATACATCAGTGTTAGAGATCAAATACCTGGAAAAATGATAATACATAAAAAAAGGTTGTATAAAGTAGTGCAGTAAAAACTAACAATGCCTGTTAACTGAAAACTAATATTAGGAGTACCTAAATATTAACTGACAAACTTGAATAAATCATTTATTAGTGTGAAAGCTTAGTGGTCTCCATTTTTCCCCTGTATATAGAGCCCTTTTCTCTGTGTTATAATAATAAATTAACGTTCCTACAGCAAAGTTTATATACGTTTTCTATCGATATATGAATTATTTAACTTCGGATTACTAGAAGTAATTATCATAACATACAATCGTATTTACGCTGTACTGAAACAGGTGGGTCAGAAGTAATTTCTACACAAAATCCAGAAAGAAATATTCATGTTAGAAACACTACACGGACGACCAGCGCCATTTGTTATTTTCTATCAGTAAAAATATCAGTCATTAATAAAGAATGAAATATATATATATATATATAATATTGAATAACACACTGATAATTTCAACCAGTTTTAGCTATTTCCATCTACAATAAAAATATCAAACACGGATAAAACTTGACTATTCTACAATACATGCAATAAAACTATACAATCAGACATGCCTTTGAATCATGGTTAAGTACGAGTGTTAAAACTGAACTAAACTATTAGTGAATACTACTAACACCACTTAAAAAATATATATATAAACATACAACATGTGGATATATTGATCTGGAACAAACATACGACAAAAACATCGAAATATATACTTGATTACTTCGAAACGAAAAACGGATAAATAAAAATACGTAATATAAAATTCGTAACATCTCATTGTGGGTTGAATTTCTTATTAAACTTACTTGATTGCAAAGTATGGTTATTGGAAGTTATTCTGCAGGTCGCCTTCTATAGATCTCAGTAACATAGTCTAGAATAGTTCGTATTGTTCAGTGTACAATTATAGTTCATGCCATTTAAGGTTATGAAATTAATGAAAATTTAACAAAATAAAAACTTGTATAATATTATTACAATTGTTGCATTATCCTATTATTTCTTGTTTATTTGTTTGTCTTCTAGTTTACTTTATCCTTTTATTGTGTATTCTAATTACTCTTTATAATATTTTTAAACTTTATAAGTTTTGTACCGAAACGTTCAAGAATTAAACGTTTCTTACTGTACACACACACGTGTCAAATGTTCGTTGTTGTTGCCGTCGTTCTACTCTTCATCAAGAACATTTCAATGGAGAAATAACGGCATTTTAAGTATATAATTTTACTATTTGAATAGTTGTTTAAATACTTGTTTAACAACAAGTAAAAGCCTGGAATGGTCTATTCTTTTATCGGGGATGTGTCTGTGAGTATGACTTTTACTATGATTACCCACACCCCCTTCCCTACCGTTTTAGAATCTGCATAAGAATCACTTGGCGTGTATTTGATCTTGCAGTTTCAAGCTTATGTCGTAATCTATATTTTTAATATTATAATTTATTTGTTTACTGGAAGGAAATACGGGTCATAATGATGACGTTAATATCGAAAAGTTTAATAAAGTAGGTCTACAATACCTAGAAAGTTTTAAAGATTTTGACATTAAAGATGACGTTGAGATCGAAAAGTTTGATGAGATAGGCCAAGAATACTTAAAATGTTCTAAAATATTTTGACATAAATGATGACGCTAAGATTAAAAAGTTTAGAAAGATAGGCCTACAACACCTAGGAAGTTCTTAAAGATTTTGTCAAATTATTTTTCCCCCACCCCAGTGGCATAGCGGTATGTCTTCGGACTTAAACGCTAGAAACCGGGTTTCGATACCCGTGGTAGGCAGAACACAGATAGCCCTTTGTGTAGCTTTGTGCTTAATTTCAAACAAACAAACGAACAAATTCTTTTAGAGCTTTCTCGGTGTTCTAGGCCTATCTTATTAAACTTATCGATCTTAAAGCCGCCATTAAGAACCGCGGCTCCCTTTAGCAAATAAACAAATTATAACATTAAAATATAGCTAATAACAAGAAAATTGACAAATTAGGGAAGCTTATATGTCTGCTCTTTATACTATTTACCATAGATAAATTATTTGCATGATAGTACCTAAAAAACACGCAACAGGGAATCCTACCAGTATTTTTAGATTTAGATTTACTCTTTCTTTAATGTCAATTTACCTGTTGCTAAGTCTATTATTTTACAATATCCGATATATGGCTTTTCGCTACAATCTTTGTTTAGATAGTTGTAAATTCCAATGTTGTTAGAATGTTTATTTTGCGCATGCTTCTTAGCTCTGGTAGGTAGGTTTCGCGTTGTTGACCCAATGTAGATATGCTTACAGCAAGGGCATGTGTATTGATATACCACAAGTAACTTTTTTGAAGGAGGTATTTTGTCTTTGGAAAGGAAGAAATTACATATTTATTTGTTCGGTTTGAAAATCACTATTAGGCTGACTTAGGGATAAGTTGATTGCAGAATGTTCTTGATTTTCTTTTTAGTTTGAGTCCCTCGATGGGACAGCAGTAAGTCTACGGAATTACAACACTTAACTCCGGGGTTCGATTCCTCGCAGTTGACACAACAGATAGCCCTATGTGGTTTTGCTACAAAACACAAACAAATAAACAACTTTTTACTTTGATGCCAGGAGAACCAGTGAAGGTTAACACCAAGATGAAAGAACATTTGGGAACGTTGAAGTCTGGAATCTTGGGGTTATAAACTTTATAAATATATTCAAAATTACTTTTGTTGATATATGGTAGAGGGAAGGCATTGTTAATCAAATATTTTTTTATCCTGATTACTTCAACATGAATTTTCAACCATCTAAACAAAGACTGTAGCGAAAAGCCAAACGTAGAATACTTTAAATAATAGGCTCAGCAACAGATGAATGGACGTTAAGGAAAATAGGAAACCCTCCTAATTTGAAATATAAAACCAAAGCTGAACAACCAACTAAAAGCTCCACTGCTTCATATTTACTACATCAACAGTGAATCCTGGTCATAATGAACATCATGTCAGAATATCCTGTATTAGTGCTATAATACTCTGGTAAGAATAACATTTTACATATTTCAATAATACAAATTAAAGACTTGAAATATCTGTTTGCGACCAAGCGACATTTGTTTTGCAACAAGAACCCGAACATTTTAAAGACAAAAGGATCAAATTATAATACTGTACAAAAAATTCTTTATGAAAAAATACTGAAAAATAACAGAATTAAACAAGAAAACTCCTCACGCTTCAGCTCACTTACACGAAAATTGCTTGAATACTGGTACAATTATAAAGAGAACAAGATATATCTTAAACCAAATGCCTCTACAGAGATTTTTTATTTCATTTGATAACTCGTTCATTAAAAATTTCATAAGGAAATTACGCAGTTTACATACGTTTTTAGTGTCACAAATTACTTTTCTTTCTTTTGATATTGATCAATTACGTATACAACATGTATATATATATCACTATATCCCTTAATTCTTAAACTGATTTAGTTTCGAAACTTCACATTACACATTTTCTTTTCTTTAGATATCTACAATTGCATTAAAAATGTTTAAGTGTTATATATCAATATTTGAAACAAAATATAATGTTCAAAGAAATATGTGAAAACAGCATTTCGAGTAATTTTAGATGACGAACAAACAGACATCGGACAATACATTGTAGAACACATTTATTTTATATTTCCTATGTGTTAGCAAAGGTTTTGTATTTGAATAATAAAATCGAAATTTTACGTACTCAGGAATGACGTCAAACTTTTTTAAAGAAATTTGTTTTCATTTTACAACTTTGACTAAACGATTGGTACAACTTGTATTACGTAGTTGATGCTTAAATACAACGTCAAAGACAAAGTTATAGGTCTCGCTATACTAATAACCCAATAAGCAACTTTTTTCTTTTTCTTTTTTCGCTAGCATGTTAATTCGTTACTAGTAACACACGAATCTCAGTCTACATATTTAGTTTTTATCATTTACATTTTGACGTTGTTTCTACAAATCACATTTCTCCAGAGTTCAGCATCCGTGGATCTGAGAGATCATGCTTTCCATAAAGATATGATTATAGCCTTGCTCATGCTGACGCAGAGACAGATGTTCCAAAACACTTGAATTGGGTGCATTCACAATGCTAACATTACAAGGAAGAATTTGGCAATTGTTGTTGTTGATAGAGTTCGGGTTCCCAAAAAACGTTACTCCTCTAGTAGCAGCAGCATTCTCTAGAGGATATTGCATTAATCCACGAATCACAAAGGGTCCTTGAATAAAGAAAAAAAAAAGGTCACCTAATTGGTATATTAAGTATATTTACAATTACTCTTGATAACAAAACTAGTATTATTCTTTAATCAAGAAACAAAATCAATATGTAAAACAGATGATAAATAAGTTTCCATTTTTCCTCCATTTCAGGATTCTGAAAGAAAACAATGTGTTCGCTGTTTCTTCAGTTGCTCTGTATAAACAAATCTGACCTCACATTACAAAAGGCTATAAACAACAACAATGGTTAATAATAAATGTCACTTCGTTTACCAATCTATACATCCCAACTGAGCTGTAATGTTAAGTAGTTCAACTAGAACTGTAAAAAAATGTAGCCTCAACTTTATTTTCTGAAAAGAAAGGCGAAAATATGCATGCACTTTAATACCAATTAACTGAAGTGCGTGTGTGATTGAACTAATTTATTTTAGCCCTAACCCCTAAAGTAAACATTTTTGTAACTTTTAATAACAAAGTCTACTATAACAATCGTTCTACTTCTACCGCGTTACGTAAAAGTAAGGTAAAAAAGAACGTAAAGTTAGAAAGCATTTGGCTGAGTAC
>NW_013665633.1:1692236-1724531 GCF_000517525.1 Limulus polyphemus | reverse complement strand
ATTGTTTTTCGGCTTCTTGTTACCAGAGGGTCCTAATATATATATGTATTTTTACAATTTGTATTATAAAGTTTGTAAACATTCGGTCTAATGCTGCTTTCTTTTCTACACGTTTCTGCATGTTTGTTTTTGTTAACACCCATTTCTGAGTAAACATTAACTCTATAATCTGACATTCAGGGTTGCAGTAGTGAGTAGACCAATGAAAACAAGACACATGATGGAAAATTCTACCGTTCTTTAACCTTCTACGTGATTACTATTTTTTGATCTTTTCCACTAGCTGCCATTTTTAGAACAGAGGCCTTCAACATCGTTTTAGCTTAGGAATAACTTATCTAATGACGTAAATAAACGTCATAGGTCAACTTTATGTTTAGTAGTTTTTTGGCTCTTTGCCAAGAACACGAATAAGTCATCATACGTAACGTCTACTGTGAGCTAAAATAAATTGTTCTTGAGATGTTTTTTTCCCTGCTTGTGCAATATATTCCATCTCATAACATGAACATGATATAATCCATACATTCTGAATTATAAAACTATTTTTTTTAATGTTAAAAAGTTTCCTTTTGCTTTAAAAACAAAAGGAGATATCTCATAGATAGTTCGTGTAAAATAAGTTATGATACATTGTTTAATGACGTAATATTCCAGGTAAAATTATTAAAGATAATAAACACCAATAAATATTTCGCCGCACAAACAATTAGATAAAACTGTGATCATTTAATACATTACATACATCATAATCGAACATTATAACAAGCCATGCCATTATCTTTCTCACGTAAGTTAAGCTTTATAAAGAACACAGAAACTTATTCCAATTCATAATTGTGGATGATTCTATATTATTTGCATAACATGTAACGCATATCATCACTGCTGTTGTTACAAGTTTAATGGTGTATAACTTATAAGCTGTAAGTGTTTGCTTACTGGAGTGTTTTTATTATAACTTTTTATTTTGTTAATGAGAAAAGTTACTATGGAAGTATGAAAGGGAAATAATTGCCATAAGCACAAATGACTGCGTTGATATGTGATTTTTCTTTCACGTTGAACACTGCAATTCCAACATTCCATTTCGCTTACTTCAGCAAGTTACGGCGCTGTTGGGGAGGGGAAGGGGTGGTTTGGAACAAAGGTTGTAGTACACCAGAGCTCCGAAAGACTTTTAATATTCGTATTTCTAATGTATTATATATTTTCTTTATCAATTCTACGCTTAATCTTTTTTTTTTATACATTGGCTTATTTCTATGTTCCACGGTGATCCAACGGTAAACCTGAAAGCTTATAACTCTAAAAATTGGGTTTCGATATCCACCACAATGGGCACAGCACAGAGTGTGCAATGTGTATTTTTGTGCTTAATAATAAAGAAAACCTATTTATACGTACTTTAGTACTGAATTAAGAGTCTCCCGGTGAGTCAGCGATAAATTTAGGAACGTACAAAGGTAAAATAGGGGGTTCGATTCCCCGCAGCGGACAGAGTGCGGATAGATTATTGTGTAACTTTGCACTATGAAAATAACAACTGAACTAAGGTTTAACACATTCACGACATCGTACGCCCCCGGTGGTACATATGCATATTTTCTGTTGTACGTCATATTTCGA
Source organism: Limulus polyphemus (assembly GCF_000517525.1). NCBI lineage: Eukaryota > Metazoa > Arthropoda > Merostomata > Xiphosura > Limulidae > Limulus > Limulus polyphemus. The sequence continues at coordinate 1,722,902 of NW_013665633.1, read as the reverse complement.
AATTCATATATGAAGCATTTATTTTATATGGACGACTATAATAAAACCACGCCTTCCATCATGTACCACTGGTAGAGCACGGATGCCATGTTGAAAGGACAACTGAAATAAAACAAATTTACATCTAGAGATTGGCATTATATTTTTTTGTTTGTGAGTAATTGAAGCAAAAAACCCCCCAAAAAAAACACTAAAAAATAAGAAACTGTTATATAATAAGGATAGAACTATTACCATCCACAGTAGTGATTATTTTATTTGATGTCCCTTTTTTAAGCCCATAAAATTGTGAAATATTCACAATTCTTCTAAAAACGGCAAGATTAGGCTTAAAAAATTATGATCATTTGATTATTATTATTAAATCATTGTGTACACCACCAGTGGCACATGACAGCAAAAGCTTAAATGGGTAAAGACAGGACATCATGTACCACCAGTGTTGCACACAGGAGAAAGTTCTCAATGCAATCATTCTGTCATAAAACATAACATAAAGCCATAAAATTAGCTGTATCTCGGCAGAGTTCACAATGAGGCCTTACGTTCCTATTGCATAATTAGATAAATCACTTACACTGCGAACGTGTTAAAGGGCTCCGTTATAAGCCTTTGCATCAGATCCACAAAAATCATAGCAGTAGGCCTGGCTTCAGCAGCAATATAAAACATTTTTGTGCAACCAACCATGAAATTAGAACTTATATTTCTATAAAATTCAAATACTAGCTTCTTTGCATGAGAAAAGCAAAAATGATTTAGAGGATCCAAGAGATATTACAAGGGGTTGTTACGCTGCTATTAAGTAACATAGTAGCAAAAGCAATAGCAAATCAGCATCAACAAAAAATAATTTTACTGTAAATCCGTCTTACCTGAAGAAAAACAAAACACCAGATTTCTACAAAAGGTATGATAACATTATTGTAAATGATTTCCAAAAACTTTATGAAATCCTTCTTACTACAAAATATTTGAAAGTGCAAATAACATATGCAAACTATAAGTAAACAAGAAGGAATCCTAAATAGCCGCGAGACTTGAAATTCTTTTAGGCAGGATTAGAGTAAATTAAGCTGTGATACTTTTGTTTCCCTTTTTATTAGCTATATTTTTGTGCGCCAGCAATACCAAGCGTGGGGCGCGCGTATACCCGATTCAATTTACTTACTCACCAGGATCTCTACATTCCTACCCTTAAACTGAAATTCTTTTAGGCAGGATTAGAATAATAAATTAATCTATGAGACCTTGGGCGTGGTCAAATGCATCAATCGAAAGGGTTTGGCCTTCTGAGTCCAAAAGTGTAATTAGATCTCAAATCAATCAAGAGATGACGGAGCTATGAGATAAAAATTTGTAGTAGAAAAAAACAAACAAACTCGGAGCCATTCTATGAGCCGCTCGGTAGCGGCTAAAAATGCAGTACATTTTGATAATTTTTATCTCAAATAGGCGAGAAAACATAAAGTTTGTTTACGTTTTACACGAAAAAAACTGGTGTATTTCAATGACGTTTGTTGTATTTAGATAATACTCATAAAGTTATCACTTTACACATACTATATGTAAAAACCACCTTTGAAAACACGTATGAAAACTGACTCGTTAAAACAGGTTTGACAGAACGATAACTTCTTTCTAGTTTCAACTTAATACCTAATTGTTTCAGACGTAAATAAAATATGTAAGAGAATTGAAAATATATGGGATTCGAAAGTCGTGAAATAACAAAAGTTAAACAGCGAGTTTCGAAGTTTGAAACCAAATCACTAAATTACTCAGTATATTTTATTTGAACTTTTTAAGGAATTTGACTACCATAAAATTGTTCTAAAATTTTCTGTATATGCTCTAAATGGCTCAGGCCATGACTCCGTATTTTTTCTTATATAATGGTAAAATTAACTAACTTTTTTTTTATCTTTGCTGTTTTTATTATTTTTTGTTTCACCCTGGATATAAAAAAACAGTGACAATAATATTGATAACTAGTAATCTAATGTTTAGCTAGCAAATTGTTTATTATCGAAGAGCATTAACGTTTTTAGACTAAAAATATCAAGTGGATTAAATTTTAAGTTCAGTAATTCTACGGTTGCATACTTTATATGTTCAATAAATAAGCTTAAGAAATAAAAAATTTAAAAACAATCATCCTTTTCCGATCACAAATCGTTTGAACGTTCATTTTTCATTTATTTGCGCCCGTCTAAAACTTTAGTACAAAACAAATATCCGTGTCTTATATATTAATTTAATATCAGAAAACCACTTAGACCCATTTTCTTCTGAAATCTTAAATCCTACATACATGGGCGTCTAAAGAAGTTTCTTCTGGGGGTGGGCAAATTCTAAAGCAACACAATATACATATATATACTGAATGAACAGAGAAAGAAATATATTTCTCATTTTCCGGGGGGGGGTGCCCCCCCCTGTGGATGCCCATGCCTACACGATATTTTCTTACCTTCACTTCTCAATAGAGTAAGTTTTACGCTAATGCTTATTATCATACATTTTCTCAAAACTATTTAATAAATTAAAACTGGAATCAGATTTAGAAGAAAAAAGTTGGTCAAAAATATGAACATTACAAAATGTTTGCAGCTTCTTCGGGAGCGTTTCGCTAAAACACAGACTGTAACAATACAAAGTTTCAATTGGTTTAAAAAGTATGTATAAATACGTTCATACATATTTCAATTAATTAATTATAATAGTTTAACATATCTCTTACAGCCCACGATGCATAAATAGTTTTTACATGGCCGACAATGGTACACACACTTCGCTATATTCTTACATGTTAGTTTATATTTCTAAAATAGTAACAATAATAAATAATTATAAATGAAATTTATAAATCAACATTAAAGATCAATTGTTCCATGACTTCATTGATAACTTCAGAAAAAAAAAGTTTATAAAGCACTTAGCACAAATTAATACTGACCTTTATGTTATTTGTTTGAGATTATTTAAGAAATATTGCTTTTCTATTATTACTTTCTACACATGATTCCTAGTTCTGATAGAACAACTTAGGTTTAATTAGAGTTATTTATTGAATCATTCTTCTTTCGTTTATTGGGCCACGTCAGCTCCTTTTAAAAGAATAAGTCGGAGCTTTCTTAAATAATATTCCAGATCAAACTATATCATTAATAATGCCATATCGGAAGTTGACACCTATCACTAAGTTTTTGTCTTGTCGACACTAACTTAAGAAGCAGTCTTCAGGTTCAGATGTTCCATTTGATTTACAGATACTACTATACTACTCAGGAGCTACTTGATAATACTACTCTCACGAAGTCGATGAAATAGTTCTTGTACTCATGACTGAAGAAAATGTAGTTAACCGTAGAGGCGACAAAGGCACAGAAATTAATGAATAGCTTACAATATCACCATATTTTATATAAATAAAAGTAACAAAATGTACAAAACTTGGCGATTTTGTAACCTATTCATTAATTTCATAACTAACCCAAGGGGTCTTTTCAATTTTCATTTATTAATTCACAAAACTCTCAATAGGCGGAGTTGTCAACCAAAAAAGTCCCAATTTTCGTTGCATCTTACCTTTATAATAGTTAGACTTTGATTCAAACAATTGTTGGTAGTTTATTATATTAGTCCATAAAGTTTCTAGCGTGCATTTTAGGCAACTATAAACCGATAATAGCTCATTTTTAAAACGAAGACAGCATATCACACACACATGAACATAGACGTGTCTTATTAGGATGCAGGAGAAAAATAACATTAACAGATACACAATATATCTTGCTCATTAGTACGCCAAAACATCAAACGTCAATACGCGTTAATACTATGAACAGATCGCAAAACAATTGTCTTCAATTTACAAATACCATTTTGCAAAAGATATTTTAAGTAAAAAAACATTCAACCAAGAGTGATACAAAAATTCGAAACGGAGAAACAAATATATCAAACCCTGATGTTGTTATAATGATAATGTGTGAAATTCAAACTAATTTCAACAAATTACTCTCAAGAATCATTTTAAGCAAAATATCGAAAATTTAGAAAACCCGCATATTTTTGATAAGTTCAATGACACTTAGAAATTTCGTATAAAATGTTTTGTTTTTGAAGTTAAGCACAAAACTATTCATTGGGCTATCGGTGCTCTGCCCACCACGAGTATCGAAACCCGGTTTCTAGAGTTATAAGTCCGCAGACATACCGCTGTGCCACTAGTGGCCATATAAAATGAAAAAAAAAAAGAATGTATAATTCAATTATACCATTCTTATTGTCTTCACAAAACAGTGAACGCATTTTTGCCAGAAAATGCATCTCATCTGGCAGAGGTTCAAATAAAAACGTGTAAAAGATAAATGACGGAGAGTATTTAACATAACTCCGCAAATGTTATTAATATCAAGGGGTAGGCTTAACTGCTATGAGAGTACAAATGGCAATGTTAATATTATTTATACCTATTTGTACATTCTCCGATTTTAATACATGCAGTCTCGTTTCAAACAGACTCTCGCGTGAGTCCCTCACGAACTTCTTGGGGCGCTAGGGGTCACGGGAATTTCTGGTTTGAACAATATTACAGCTGTAATGGCCGATCTTCAACTACAAACATGTCCAATTATTTATTTAAACAATTACAGACATCATGTTAATCGTCATTTTTTATTTTGACTGTCTCTAACATAGACGAAACAGTAGGATATTCTATTCCGCTAGAGTAAATAATAATAAAAAAAACATGCAGATATAATCAATGAACCATTGTACACTACCGCTAATTCACAAAAAATAATTTTATAAATTTCAAAAAGTGCATGAAATGTAGACTCAAGGATATTCCGATAAAGCGTCATAAACTGATTATCACGAACAGCTATAAGCAAAGCGTTTATAACGAGAATACTTCTAGTTGTTTTTTTGGACATGTTTACTCAAATTTTCTGCAATGTTAATGCGACGCTTGTTTAATATTTAACTTCTGGCATGCTGAAGCTCTTCGGGTGTCTTTATGCTAAGAAACTACAAGTATTTGGGAAAAACGTGTTTAATAATATTAATCTGTTGGGTTTATTTGCTTGTTTGAAGTTAAGCACAAAGCTACACAATGGGCTATCTGTGCTCTACCCACCACAGGAATCGAAACCAGGTTTCTAGCGTTATAAGTCCGCAGATATGTTGCTGTGCCACTAGAGTACCAAACTGTTCACCCCCCCCCCCCAAAAAAAATAATAAAAATCAGCTTCTGTATAACGTTTGGTTAACTCCTAAAAATATTTATATTTTCTATAATAGTAGACATGAAAACATTGCATATATACTGGATGTAGCCCAAAGAGAAAATGTAATATCATAAAAAAATGAATGTCACTACGTAAAATGTTGGAGCCAAAAGTAGCTTATACTGCTGTCAAGTAATAAATGGCACCAGTAATTTTACAAATTGGAAAAATGGCACACTAATAATGACACCGGTAATGATAGCTGAGGCAGTAATGACACAAATAAAAATTTGACCAATAATAATACAAAGTAGCAAAAAAATATTATTAGCCTACATAAAAATCACAAACATCCGTTTCTCACAACTAGTGCTATTATTACCTAGATCCGCGAATAACTGTGGCTATTTCTTTCTTTCTTCAAAATATTTTTGGTGTACTGCAAAATAACAGAGAATGAACTACAAAATCGCCCTTAAATAACACTTGAATAAGGCTTAAGGAAAAATGTTTTGAGGTCTTCCGAAATACATCTTAAGAGAGCTACACAATATTAAAGTCGCTGGTGCTGCACCTCATTTTCGAAAGGAGATCAACGATACTAAGTTGTTGAATATAATTAGTAAGCAATATCCAGAACAGAAAAACCTTTTTTAAAATATTTTCGTTAATTTGTCATCAGTTTTGAGGCTAGTATTCTACCACAGAATAATATAACGTAGGTTTGAAACAATTATACAGTATGTACGCATTGCTGTTGCCATAAAAATTATATTTCTTTATTGTTACACTTCCGAGTATAGCAATAATGTTAATGGATAATTGTTGTTTATGGCTCAGTACATTGTTGTCTGATGAAGCCTCTGGTAAGAGGGCCGAAAGTTTGCAAATAAAAGTATTGGAACGTAGACAAAAGTTTGCGTATAATGCTACAAATGTTAAAGGATACTCGAACGGAAACAGTGTCTCCAAAGCTGGTGAAATGATAGTATTATCCATGTAAATTTCCTAGTAAGCTCTCTGAAAAGCTGTAAACAGATACAAAATAGTTATTACTCGAATAAGTAAAACTTCCCTAAGCATTAATTAATGTAAATAAAGTTAACATGACACGCGACGTTTCGCTAGGGTTAACTAGGTGAAACGTCGTGTGTCGTATAAACTTTTGTTTTTACCACTAGTACTGCTGATTTTCAAGCCCTCGTTTCAAGCTTTCCTAAGCCTAGTCCATATTATTCGAATAACTGTAAGTTTAGCATTACCAAGCAATGAAAGTGTTCATTCTTCAACTTCCTTGTAATTTGTCACTTATGATACTCAGTTAACGCAGACGAAACGTCGTGTGTCATATGTTTTCACCAATAATACTGCTGATTTCTATTAGTTTCTGCTAGGCCTTCATTTTAAATTCTCCTAAGCCTAGTCCTCATTATTCGAATAACGGTTAGACTAGCAGACCTCGTCAATCACTTTCCATACATACTTAGAATTAAACTAGTTTTGTGTTACTAATAAAGTAAAAAAATACTCGCACACAACTTCACTGTAGAAAATACATGAAATGACCTCGTAAATGGAATAATGTCTAAACGGTTTTACAGAAGATAGCAACATGTGTATTACAGTTAAGTTGCTCATGTACTCCAGAAGTAGCTTCTTAAAAAATGTGAAAATCAATGGTAACAAAATCATGCTGTTTTTGACAAACTCCACAATTGAGCTAATGAAGATAAAAAAGTGTTGGCATTTATAAAACCAAAATAAAAGTTTCTTAAATTCCATTCTTGTTTTATTGCTTTCCTTTTTTATTATTGTAATACTACGGTTTTGTTTATTCGGTAATAAGCATTTACTTATGACTCCTGTTATTTTTAATAATTGATTAAAATCTAAGTGTTTTTATCAAACCGGAGGGAACTATTTTTTCATACCAGAATAGTTTCGAATGTAGAGACATACTCAGCGAATCAATACATTAAGAGTGAAACTTGTAAGCAGTGCTTTCAACTGTCAGAGTAGCGTTTAGGAACAAGGGGTTGTTTTGAAGTTTCTAATAATTGCTAACGAAAGAACTAGTTCACTTAACAAATGCATACTAGGTTTCCTTAGTTACTATAATGAATAAATTATTTTGTTCTGCTTGACTGCTAGGACAGTTTCGAATGTTTGGTCACTAGCTTTGTGTTAATTCTTCTTCTGTATGACGAAGCTTTCACCTTGGAACGTATATTTGAACAGCAAGATCCTGCTACCTTAGGGCTGTATGACGAGTACAATACTTGCACCACTGGCATCGAAATCTATAGTTAGCACCAACATCTTTTACAAGTGAAAATAAGTAGGTGATTAAAATTTCTGTGCACTGTATATTTCACAACGGAAGACTTTCGAAACGTTGTCCTTTACACTTATTTTTTTACAACAGGCAGTTTTCGCCCATTCTAATGAACTTAACATGAATACTCTGCTTAAACAATCAATCAAAGAATTATGAAAATTTCTGCGCATTACCCATTTCTCAATAGAATATAAATTTCATGACTTAGTAGAAGCACACGCAAATATGAAAAAAAAAAAAGTCATGAGTGACAGTCGAACCACACACCATATATGACCATTCAGTTTTGTATCCTCGCCATTGGCAGTTTTAGATGAAGCGCCACCTACATTTAACATTAAGATGTACAAGAGAATTTTTATGCCATTTTTAAATGTGGTAAAAAATAATTTCTTTATGATCATAATTTCTGAAATACATTGTAAATAAATAAAATTTTAAAAATATTCTTTCCTAATTACATGAATGAAACATACATAACTTTTAGTGATTTACTATGAAATAATATATCTTAAACCAAAATTTATCATAATAATTCTCATCTCACTTTTTCTAAATAATCATTATTATTTGTTACTTTTATCTTTCAGTGGTGATTGGTCTATTAATGCTTGAAAACTGTTCATAACAGTTATGTATCAAAATATTATCAGTTACTTAAAAAGATGTTGGCAAGTTTATTAGCATTTCGTCAAATATAATTGCTAACAGTGAAAGTACAAGAATATAAAAATTTATAGCTTTCCTTTCGAACGTATCCAGATAACTCTTGCACTTAAAGATTTATCCCACTCGGACTACTGTGCAATTGAACGAGTATAAATTCATACACACACACCATAAATATAATGGCAATATCAGATGAATACAAGATGACAAACTTTGTGAATTATATGCCACTAGAAATGTGGAAAATCGATATGTAATATGCCAACTCATGATCTACTGCACATATAATCAATAAACAGTATCGGGAACATATAAGGTATTTTCAACCTGAATTGTACCTTATGCAACGAAAGTGTTAAACGTCCAGGCCAAGGCAGAATAATCCATCCTTAATTTCGAACTACTAATCATAAGGAAAGCAACACGCCAGTAGCACCCGCGGTGTTCAAAACCCTTTAAATGGAATAGCGAGAAAAACCTTCACAATCATGCTCCAACAATTGAAGATGCAAGCATGTTCATAGGCATATCACGTTTCAAACCTTGAGCTTCTCGATTCAGAGTGTAGCACGCTAATCAGTAAGTCAAACTCAGTTTAACAGCATCTGGACCTTTATAATACACGAAAAAAATATTTCAGGTAACTGAAAGTGCTGTTCATGTTTGAAAATTTTGTATGTTAGAATTGAAAAAACAAACAAAAACTGTGTTATATTCACAGCGATCTTGCAGCATTTAATGTAACTATATATGATAAAGCACCATATATGAAGTGTGAACAGCGTATAGTTGACAAATATGTTAGCTAATCATACGTTACCTCCAAGACTGAGCAGCACTATTTTAACTGAGACAAAGTTTACCAGTACTGCATTTATGATGCATACTCAAAAATTTTGTGAAGAGATAAATATGGGTTAACCCCCCTCTTTAAATAATGGCTATGTGGGTCTGGAGGTTGGTAGGTCTACAATTGTATTATACCAAAGGAAACAGATTTCGGGACATGTTACCATGCAAAATGGTGTTTCTGGACGAGGTATTTTTCTCTTTGAAGTATCTGCTCATCCAATTGCTAAACACATTTTCAGTCGCCACACCAAACCATTAAACCAACAATTGGTTATTTGGCGCAAAGCAACGAAGCTATCTGCGCCTTAAATTAACATATAAATGTTTTATCGAAATATGATATTACTCCAAAATGCACCAGACCAAATGCGGTCTATGCCGGATTTCCAAGTGCTAGTTACTTTAAAATTGCCGCGAAGTTTGAAGCAACAAGAAAATTGCTAATTTTTTTTCTCGAACGTTAACATCGTAGGTCTTAAACTACCAGTAGATATTTCTAACCAACTCTTTACTAACAAATAGCAAGATTGACATTTACATTATAACGCTCCCACGGTTAAATGAGAGAGCATGTACAGTGACTGGATTCAATCCTGCGATCCCCTTAGTAGCACAACGGTATATGCCAGAAAGAAGGTTTAGATAGCCGTGATGGGCAGAGCACAGATAGCCCATTGTGTAGCTTTGTGATTAACTACAAACAATCCTACGAATCCAGCGCCCTAACATCTCAAATGGTTTAGCAAGAACATTGCATAAACACATTTTTTTTTGCATTGTATAGGTAATAAAAGGTAATTTAGGCAGCTCTTAAGTGCGTATATTAAACCACTGATTACTACTTGTCATAGAGTTTTTGAACTATACAATTAATCATTTAGGAATCCAAGTTGTCACGATCAGAGTTCGCTGATGCAATGTAGATTTCTCGTAGTAGTCTAAGCTAGATTTCCATATCTCTTACTGAATCAAAAGGTATGTTGAACCATACGATTTAACCGAGTAATCATCACTGAAATAATCGTATCTGGATCAAAAACTGCAAAAGCCCAATGTTGCATAAACCCCTTTCTCCGCGTAACACCAGTTAGACACACTGGACTTCAAAACATAAATTAATTTGAAACGAGGACAATAATTTATATCGCTATTATTTGTTTTGTCATTCTAGATATATTTTGATTAACTGAACAATTATTAGTCACTTTTGCATTATGCATTCTACAAGGTACAGTTTTTTTTTTAATTTGCTAGAACTTTCTACTGCTTATTTCAATTAAACCAAAAAATTTCGGCAAAATGTTTTTTTGGCCAACAAAACTTCTACGAGCCCAGTTTTCTAATTTTGAAGATGAAATAACTAGTTAAATTAGTTTTATGTCAAGCGTTTATCGTCACGTTCCTGATAAATTATGTTCAGCATTATACACTTGTCAAAAGTTATTTAATCAGAAACGGCCACAACAAATACAATTGTACAAAAACTGAAATTGTATTTGTACAAAACTAAAATTTTTTTGTACATTTTAAACACAAACATTAAAATTTTAACAAAAACGCACATTTATAATCATTTTATGTAATGTGTTCGTTTTATTTATAAGTAGTTACCCATATCTACACGCACATTATTTCCATTTTCAAGGTTACTATACGGACTTTCTCATTAAAAGCATTTTTCTTTCTTATTTCAAATAACTTTGTATATAATGATCTATGACATTTCTTTTGCTATTAGAATTTTTCTTTCATGAAAAATTTAAAAAGGGTGACTAAATTTGCATTTTTTTTAGGTAACCCCAACCTACCCTGTTCTTCCACGACGTTTGTAACTCGGGGTTAGTTACTTTATTTCTTGACCACTGAGAACTGAATATTCGTTCATTAGTGTTAGCAACTTCCAAATCTTAAGAGTGGATGTGTTAACAAAGGAAAGAAATGATTTCTATAAAAATGAGAATGGAATAAATGTAATTATATTTTTACCGTTTGCATGTAAATTTCGCCTACTAAGCAAAAGCTGGTTCTTAAGAATACTCACATTAGATTTTTTTCCGAACACAAGCACGAGAATGATATTGTGTGCTTTAATGAAATGTCCTCTCCCACAAACCTTCATCTGGAAATGTTTTAGGATGACAATGTTTATACATAAACCCCTATATTAATGTGAACTTTGGTAGTGTCTTGAGAATTACAGCAATAGACATTAATAGACAACTACGAATTTAGGTCTGGTTTAATAAAAAAAGGAAATATGACCACACCACTGAAGCAAGACACAAACAAAGAAGTAAAATCAATTTGTAAATTTGCATATCACTATAAGGTTCACTGCTTGCAAGATAAACTTAGTCTCTCTAAATCTCAAAGATGTTGACTGTTTCAACTAGCAAACATCCACTCATTGCACATATCACAGCATGTTTTCTTTTGCAGAGTAAAGCTAATATGGAAAAGAGCAGAAATATGAGTAAATATAAATACAGAATTGTAGTTATGACACAATGATTCATGGCTCTTTTGCTTGCTGCAAGTTGTTTCACTACCAGATCAAGAAATGAAAATTGATTTGTTCAGATTTCTCTGTAAAAGTGCCAGAGTACTGTTTTCATTGCCTGTGTGAAATTGAAGCTTAGCAGTTTCTCACAGCACGTTTTATGTTACTGGTGCTTCTCAAACTCACTGCAAACAGTTGATAAACTACGTTCCAACATTCTGGCATAGGATGCACTAGAACACTGCATTTTCCAGTTCTTTCTGGCATTGTGACTAGCCAATACTGGAGAAATCTTGATGACTTTGTGTGAAAGTATTCTTCATGTTCTAGGTAGCTCACAAACCATTCTTTCTTATAGGAAAGTTTACTTCAAGTTCTATTAACAGAATTATTTGGAACAGTTTTTTTTTATATTCTTTTTTCCCAGAACATTCTTTATAATTCGTTTCTTCATCCAAAATATAATTTCTCCAACAATTTTTTAGGTTGTTTTCAGAATAATGATTCTGCACAAACAGGACAGTCATTTGCTCCAACAAAAGGCAATTTTATTCCTTCAAGTTTGGCTGGATTCTTCCCAAGAAGGAATTCTAGAAGCCAACTTTTTAAATTGTACAAATTTTTAAAAATCTTTTTTTCAATATCCAAACATCTTTTTCAGCTATGTATCGCAAAAATCACATCAGTATATTTTTTGTTGTTTTCAGTTTTGTGACAAGAAAATGCTCCAATTTATCACGAGTACACTACTCATGGAGTACATGTTCTCATGGCAGCACAATATTCTACTAAGAAATTATGTTCACAACCTTACATAAATAAACAAAAAATTATCTACCACCAAGAATGCTTTATAGCATTATAAAAACAGGTAAATACACAATACAGTGTAAAGTAATTTACAATAAAGTTTAAACCCACACTAATGGAACAATACCAAATTTAAATGGAAACCAGTTTGACATATCACATCCTCTTTATGAGTTTCCGTTTAAATTTAGCAGGGTTCCATTAGTGTGGATTTTAGTTTTATAGCATATTTACTAACACTGCTGAATAATGTACAATATTATTTCACTGAAATTATAAAAGCAAAATGTACGTAATCTACATACACTTTTAAATATTTTCATAAAAATTCCCTTTATAAAATATTGCTTGGAGAATAAAAAAAAAAAACTCCTAAAATCATAGGATGCCAAAATTAGAGAAATACAAAATCATAAAATTATATCAAATTTCAAATATCTAATACATGAAAGACTAACATTTCTCAGATGACAACTTTTTTTTAGTACTTTAATATTATAAACTCAGCTTTTCTGACAAAAATCTGTTGTTCATATCCCTCATCAGCGATGAATTTACTAACATGAAGATCTTAAAACTTGATGCAAATGTAAATAATAAAACAAGATTATCATTGAAAAACGTTTATAGAAACTGCTATCAAAAAACACAATAAAACAAGTTTACACAATAGACTGAATGAGCTTGTAAAATTTTAAGTAATGCACAATGAGAACATTTTTTTTTAAATATTTGTTCTGTATTAAACAGCAAAATAAACACAAACTGACATTACTTTCTACATTAAATCAAGTGTTGGTCAAAACAAAAATTAACTACATCCCAAGTAATATACCTTTTGTGCCACTTTGAAAGACTTTATAGCTTTTCTTCGTAAATACCAACAACATATTTGTTTCTACACTAAAACTTTTAACTATATATTCAGAACTGAACATAATTTAATAATTAATCAAATACAACTGATAACAGGATTTGATTTAGGCTCCATACAGTAAAGTTCTTAAAACCTAATACTGATCATTCCTGTGATTTTCATATGATAAGGCAAAAGTAATTGTTGTTAATATCCAATTGCTTTTCCTTCCTGCAAATGAAGGAATAGTGTACACAAACCTAATGATAATGCCAATGAACAGAATAAGAACATAGGTTATATATTACTATCATCTGCGACAAATTAATAAACTAAGAGCTACAACATGAGATACAATAAACATCTTTGTTACTGTTCTATTCTTTTGCTGGTTAAGTACCATAGCTGACAACAAATTAGAATCTAAAGCTAATAGCTATCTTAAAATATTTTTTCTTCTAAGAATAAAAACAAAAAACTTAAGAAAATGCTCTTCTTACTTAAAGAATAACCTGCAATGTAGATTATTCTCATTTGGTATAATATTACTCTTAACTTAAAGGCAAATTAACTAGTTAGCTATGATTTTTATACCACAAAAAAGCAATAATAGCTGTTAAACTTTCATGACTTGTTTACATGAATAAGTGGCATATTTTAAATTTCAATACTTGCATGTATGTGTGCCATATGCCAAAAGTACATATATATTTTACTTTTTTTTTAAAATACATCCTAAAACAGCTTTTGTAACCAATTTACCTAATTGCATTATAACACTGAAAATATATATATATATATATATAAAAATTCAGTTTTTACTTTCAACTCTAGGGCAGTTCATTATGACATGATAATAAATAAAATAGCCCATATGAATTATTTAACTGTAAGTTCAGTAGAAGCCCAAAATATTCTAAGCCCTTCAATTTTTAAGCAGGCAAAACTCTCAGTTATTTGAATGTCAAAATGTAAATCCACATTCTTAAATTAAAAATAACCTTCAAGTAGATAAACAATTATTTTTTCTTTTGTTCGTATCCAAATGGAGGAAAGCTCAACAACTAATGCTTGAGGGCATAACAGATTTGTAATTATAACAGTTCTAAATTTCTTAGGTTGGTCAACATACATTTTTATATACATTTCTCCATTTAAAAATATAAATGGTTTGTATGAAAATCCAAAAATTACTATGTTATCTATACAACTCAACTCTCCACGTTTTGCTATTAATCCAAAAACCATACAATATCATAAAAAAAGACAATTTTGAAAACTAATGCATTTTGCACATATAACTATATAAACAATATATACATTTCTTAATTAAGTTTTACTGAACAAGTGGTTACGTTTATTTAGGTTTTTGTCAAACTACATCAAAAACAATTGACTGATCTTAAGTTTGATTACTAAAGATGTCAGATATGAGAAGCTTTTTACTGTTATAATTTAAAAGAAATTGCATAATATATGCATGAAAAACATCTAGAAAGCATATATATGACTCAGTTTACAGTTTTCAAAGTTTGGTAAATATGACTGCACCACTAATAAAGGTGCAATATTACCTACGTTCTTTGAGAATTTTTTTTAACCCCTTCTCATCACAAAACAACTTCACCTAACCATACATACAGGGCATAATTGGTTTAGCAGACAGACAAACAAATTATGCCATTTTTAAGATTCTATGTACTTCAAAAGTACTTTATTACCAAATGATTACTGAGCAGAACTGAAATAAATGAAACATTTTATCATTAAACTTTATTTCAATAAACAAAAATAGTTTCAAAGTATAAACCAGAGTACTAAAAATATTTCATGGGTATCATCCACACTTTTACACCAGGATAAGCTTGGAGAGAAAATTACAGAATAGTCTCATTTGAGTTTCTTTAAACTGATTCTGTACAATTAATTTTAGAAAATATAGTTCGAGCACACTACTACAGTGTATCTAATTTATATGCAGAGAAAGATTATCATCAAAAGAGAATATTCTTATTTTCTCTATTGCCACCTTGTGTTGACAGAGTCAAATACAATGCCCAAAACAAAACAAATTTTGAGCATGGTTTGAATGAGTAAACAAGAAAATGAGGATGTGTGGTCAGATAAAAACTTTTCAGATACTTGTGCAATTATATATTGCTCAACCCAAATTATTAGCCAGAATTCAAACTAGTTTTAAAGTAAAAGGCTGATGAACTCGTAACCTAGTTTTCTACATCATCAAGAAGAAACTCATGCAAATACCACGTACAAAGAGGAGAGTAGTGTTATTAATATTTACAACTAGTTTCTTAGATAACAGAAATATAAGTGAAAACCACTATCAAAGTACTACATGTTTAAGAACTTTAACACACTGTCTAACATTACTAAGGTTAATAGAAATGAGCATGGGTGAACTTTTTAGGACATATGAGATGAATATATATCACAGAAGATTTGAATAAAATGCATATATACTACCCTCGTGAAATTACCATTACTGAAAGGTGAATACAAACATTAGCTTAGAAATTAAGTAGCACCTTTAAACACAAGGAACAAATGATTTGTTTATTACTTCTTATGACTTACATTAAATAAAACCATTGGGAAAAACTTAGATCTACATATATCACAGAAAAATATCTTGCTTTCAATACAACTACATCATTTCTAGTAACAGTTAACTGGGCATGCATCAAAACATCAGCCATAAATATAACAGATGAACAATCACTCATTTTTAAGCATCTTACTATATAGTTAATAAGGGAAGTTGTCTTAAAAGTAAGAAAACTGAATATGGTCTCCATGAATACACCATCTTAATTGCTTGCTAAGCACATCTTCATTCAACTGTGGTTCTGGTCTTACTTTAACTCTATTTGTATAAATGTCTTGACTAGCACATCTTCCATCAATTACAAAATAAGATACAGGAATGTCACTTTCACAGATTGGAGACTGCACATGAGTTAAGGAGAGTTCATTTTTCTTCACTGGGTGGGAGGAAAATGTAGAAATTAAGAAAATACAACAAAAAAATTAGAACGGGAATGGTAGCTGTTCTAATCAAACTGGGATCATGCAAATAAAAGGAAAGAAAACTCAGAACATGAACTAAGTAAAAGAACAAGTGGGTTAGCTGATGTGACCCTCAAAATAACTGAGATTCAGATTCTATTATTAATCCCCAAAGGAAGTATATAGTTTACACATACAGTAAGTTAATTAACTAGCCATAAAACTAACCACCTACTTTCTTTAACTAGTTTTACTTCATAAACTAGAAAGCTATGATATATACAAGTACCGGAATCAATAAGGAGAAGTTTGATTCAACATATTGTACTTTGCATAGGCTGTATCTAAAAACCTTCCCAGTCTTCAAGATCTTGAAAGTTTTTAAATCTTCTAATTCATGAACATTCAAAATAAACACTAAATATTATCATGAACAAGTCTAGGGGGACTTTCCTACATCAGTCAAATACAAGCATATGGCTGAAACCTAGAGCTTTGTACTCTAATTTAGCTGTATAGATCTAGACTTTGATCTAAGCAGTTTCAAGTATAAATATCAATTTCAGGCCACATATTTTAGATCTTTGTTTAAAAAAAAATGCACTATACACTAAAATGGAAGCTGTAGCAATGATACTAAACATAAAGCACCATACAGCTTAGGCCACCAACATTCAAGTCCTGATCAATATTCCTAGGACCTATATCTAGGCCTCCTGATTGCATTAGGACACATGCATTGATAAATATTGCTGTTAATGTTCTTCTAGGTCTAACACTTAGTTATATTATATTTAACATCAGGTAACACCAAGCCAGATTTCCCCCAGCCACTTTTAGCATACTGGTACTTAGAGCTGGGCCATTAGTAGAATTTGATACTCAATTAAGCATCGGGCTTATTAATTGATTATTCTAGCATGAGACTTAAATAACAGGAATAATCAGAAACACTAATAAAATAAGCTGAACAATACTGAATTAATAATAATGAGAAATCATAATTATATACATTTATGTAAAGATTTAGGTAGATTGATATGTGATAATATATCGATTCTATAATTCTAATGAACAAAATACAAATGATATTTCAACCTAGATAGGAAGGCTCAATCATATGAATGATTTTTTTTACTTCTTTACAAAGGACATTATGATGTACCACAAATAAAATACATATCAATCATACTAGAAGTAACTTGTAGACATTTTTTGTCACAGCATTACCCATGAGGTGCTTGATGTTTATTTACAGTTTTGATTCTTTTCCATTGATTGCAAGTATCAGTTTTTTTTTGGAGGCAAACAAATTCCTAATCTCTCCATTATGGATGCTACTTAAAAGAAGCATAGCAGCAAAAGTGATAAGTATTTTAGTTTGAACTAACTCTATCCAGGGCACGTGACTGATCCATCAGTCTACAGCTCATTTGTTTTATATGAATAATTTAATTTTTTGCATGTTTAAAAGCCTTTTTTCTAGGTTACTCATATTTCACAGGGAATTTGCTGTGAAAACTTGTAATCACTTTTGCGATACAAAACAAAATCATTATTTCTGACTCCTACATGTGGCTTATGCATATCTCAGTATGCTATAAACGTAATTTAATAATGATGGATCTCAATCAAAAGCTGACTTAAAAAAAAAAAAAAAATATATATATATAACGATGAATATCAAAAACTAACTTTCCAAACTCAGGCTGATAAACAAGTAGTTTTCAACTAGTATATTCACCAATAAAAAAAACTATGTAAATGTAGCACAGTCTTTCAGAGCTAACTGGTATTGCAACGGATTTTATTTGTGGTCACTTAAATTTACTTAAGAAGAGCTCTAGGTATGGAAAAGGGTTAAAAATTTCATAAATAATAAATCACAAAAACAATGACATTCTAAATGCATGCCACTTAGTACAATCAGTGAATCTGTGGCTCAATTAATGGTCAGCATAATAAGTTTTCTATACAATAATTTGTTCAAATCAAACTTCTCCTTCAAGTTAACACAGACATATATGCTCCATGAGAGATTAACAGACTTATATAAATAATTAACAAAATTATTAAAATTAGTACATATTGCCCAGAAAAAGAAATATCACAAAATTTCTTTTGACTTTACAGTTATACCTCAGTGCCAAATATAATATGGAATACATCGTGGCACATGTTGCTTGGTATCATGGTGTGCCTTATTCCCAAAGCAACTTTGTTGTTTAGGTATGAGGTGGGCTTCAGACCTGTCTGTATCACCACCTGCTGCAGCCATGTTTATAGATGAAGAACAGGGGTGAGGCTGTAACACCTGTGTTGCTGTAAAGAAGAGTGTTCACTAATTCTTCATACATGTACACAGGAGAGTGAGGCAACGTATACATGTGGTTGTCAGCAAGCACTATCATCCGCTTTTACTCAAAGATTTCAGAATGGCTTTAGCAATTCAATCTGGATTTTGTTTTCCAGACTTATCATTAGTTTCTAATTTTTCTTTCAAATTTCAGTTCAATCAATTACAAAGACAAGCTTACCAGCATCAATATTCCTACAAAAAAGGTGTTAGTTTTGTCAGATGACAAAATAAATGTACATGCATGTTTTAAAGCTCGATGTGAGAAAAAATAAAACAAGTGACTTGATTTATCATACTTCAAACATCTAAAAACATGCACACAGATAGCTTTTATAATTTTACCATAAGCAAACTTTTCTTTAAAGTTTATCAGCTAGAGCTAACAAATATAAATGAACGTACATATTGTATTAAAAAACAAACTACATTATATTTAACATCAGGTAGTGCCAAGCCAGATTCTCCTCAGCCATTTTTAGCTTATCAGTACATAGAACTGGGCCATTAGAATTTGGTAATCAATTAATAATCGGGCTCATTAATCAATTATTCTAGCACGAGAATTGGAATAATTGGAAACACTAATCAATTAAGCTGAAAGATCTTGAATTAACAAAAGATATAATAATGATAAATAATAATGGCAATATTTTGATTATTTGGATAGTTGGAATAGTCCAAATATAACAATTGGAAACACCAATTTCCATTGGTACTGATATTTTTATTTTTGCCAATATTCTTTCCATTGCACTGATACTCTGAAATATATGCCCAACACTATTTTTATTGAGTTATTTTTTTTCCCTCATACCAAAACATAGACATCATTTATGTACATTGGGTACAATAATAAGAGGGAAATGCAAACATTCACATTGGTTCATGGTATTTCTACCATTGTATTTTCAGATTTGAACTGCTGCACTCTCTTTGATCTCATGTTCAGCTTGGAAGTGAGGGAGCTGCTGCTAACCCAAAATGGTTGCTTGCATTTTACATAACCCTTGAAGTAATAAACCTCTTCTCTGTCAAGTATACCTACTGCTGCTATAAGAGTACAATAGCAAATGTAAATTTTTGAGTCACTATGGTACCAGCTATAAAGTAGTAAAAGAAAACAGCTTATTTTATGTATTCAAAAGATATTTCCAATAACTTTCTAATAAACCAACTTACTATCACATACTTGACAGATGAGAGAGAGAGAAAAAAGTTTTACTGTATGCATTTTAATAGTTTAAAATCTCCAAGGTTACCTAAGTTCAAAACAGTTGGGAATGTATAAGCCTCTAAAAAGAAGAAGAAGAAGAAGCAGAAGAAGAAAAAAAAAAGAGCTGGAAGACTTAACAATAAAATTAACTTGTTCCCAAAAGTTTTCTTTCTAGTTTGATGTGTTAAGATCCACACCTAACATCCAATATACAAGTTGTAACCAATTAATAAAACATATTGCACAATATGTTTTACAAATATTTGCAAAAACATTCTCAGAACCTCTTAAGAAGTCAAAAAAATTAGGCAGTAGCTTTATAGGGTAAAACTAGTAACCTAATAGCTGGATCCAAAGAGAGGAAAATGCAAGCACGTGTTCTCAACAGATGAACTCAATTCATCAATCTGTTGAATAAAAAGAAAACTAAAACCTATCTACCACTAAACATAAACAAAATCAGGCTGACTGCAAAAGCATTATTACTGCTGTTTTAAATTTTAGAATCAGTTTGGCACTACTAAGTTTCAAATATTCTCAGAAGTAAATTAATTTAACTTACAAAAATTCCAGTGATTAACCCTTTAAATAATTTAAAATTTAGTTGTATTAATTGTAGGGTAGTACCAATAACAAACTTTAAAGTAGACTTCTGCTGTTATTTAATTGCCAAAACTAGGACGAAGTCAATGCCTTCACAAAATGACTACCTAAAGAACTTTGCTAAGTTATATAAAGTTCCCTAGTTTTTATTGACTTTTAACACACATAGCTTTCTTTAAAGCATCACTTTTAAAATACATAAACATTAAGTTTTCTAATAAAGAACTAAAATGACCAAAGCCAGTCTGAAATCTTCTGAATTGAAGAAATGCAACATGTTGGTTAGTATCAAAACTTAAATGATATACACACTTTTTTTATAGATTGCATTAACTCTGTATTATGTAAAAGTTGCAAACATACCTGAAATATATACAAGCTTAGTAAATAAGGTTTAGAACAAAACAGACAACTTGAGCATGCATGTACAAAACAGTTTTTGCCATTTGTAAACAAACATGAGGAAACACTATACCTACCCATGAGTATGGCAAGAATACAAACTTAAATACTGAAATAAACATGTATTTTCAACTGAAACATCTGCCCTAATACAGCAAATAATGTAACTATTAACACGTTTCTTCATTTTTCTTAGTTCAATAACACTTCAATCAAAAAGCGTTAATTACAGTGAAGGACAATGTTTTTAATACCATGAAATGTTGTTGTTTTAGAGTAAAAGTCCTACTCTGGTGTAAGAGTTAAATGTAAACATGAATTTATTAACAACTAAAAGTTGATATAATCTGTTAAAAATTGTAATTCAAATTCTTTACAGCCATCCAACATTCAAGGCAAACCGTTACCAGGTGATCACTTTTTATAATTCTTTTGTAACAGAAATATTTGGCAAAGGGTTTAGCTGTGTTACATTGTTTTGACACGTACACATGTAGTTCACTTCACTTGTTAGAATATAACAGTCGCAAACTATTTCAGTCAGAAGTTGCACTACTATACCTCAAATAGAAAAATACTACACTCTCCCCCACAAACAACAAGCATAACCACATTTAAAATGAATTAATTAAACTAAAAGTAAATTCAGCTTAAGAAAATCATTTCATAAAGTATTTTGCAACTGTGCATACTACAGTGACTTTTAATCTATATATATGTTATGCAGTGGTGGCCTAGCTTCAAAAAATACCCAAGATACACTAAAATAAGGGGTTGATGATTATTGAGGAGAGTACAATTAACTCACCAACAGCTAGTAACTACAACAACTTTGTAGGAACCACAAGGTTCAATCCAAATTTGAAAGGGCCTAATATCTTGACGACCTGAAGGTTTCAAAAGCTACTTTCTTATCACTTGTGTTTTTTCTAATTTCATAGAGTAAAACACAAAAACACTTATGAATAATAAGTGGTAGTGATTGAAGTGTTATTCAATTTACTCTTGCTCAGCAACAAATCTCATACAGTTATCTGGCGAGTACTGCAGTTCCAATCTATATTAGCTCTAGCTAGATTTGTGATAGTGTTATCCAAAGAGTTTTTGTCCGCTTTAGATATGCGCTAGTACTTTGTGTAGATTTGCTTTATGTGCACAATTTTGTGAAATATTTTATCATAATACACTGAATGGCTTGTTGAACGTTGGATGGAATAAGAAATGAAATATCATTATACTGTTTATCCTTTCTTAGGCCATTTCATACTAAATAAACATTGTAAAATTTATAGAACTGGTTGCTTGGCACAGTAAGAAATTTAGTCATAAGAAAAGATTAGTAATGTGAGAGAACAAAGTCATTATCATGCAAACACATCACCTTAGAGAACCTTTAAAGGTGAATAGATTTATACACTAGTATTGAATAATATTAATTTACTGACTGTGCATTATGGCTAGGCCAAGCTTAAACAGTAGCAATAGAAACCTTTAGACACTTTGTTTTACCTATAAAGATTAATTGAATACATTAAAAAGCACAAAAAAGAAAGCACACTGTCTAATTAATTTAAAAGGAACTAATGTGTTTGATGGATTTTCTTTGGGTGTAAATAATTTTTTTAAACATGTACAACCTGATATACATGTAAATATGCAGAAATGAATTTTGATAATAATTTTCATTGCCAGCCTCAAAATCTCAGCCAGATTTATCTTTAATAATTTTTCTTGAACTAAGATATAAACAAATGTTTATATTTTAGTGATAACACCTATCTGAATTACTAAAATAACAGCAATTGATAAGCTACCCAACAAAATAACATTTTTATTGTATATGTTTTCTAGTAGCTTCAATTCTAGAATGACTAAATTAGCTAAAAAGAGAGGCTGCTATAGCAAACTATATGAAAGCTTTACCAATTTAATATCATTTAAAGAAACAAAAAAGCATTTATTAACCAACTGGTCCGCAAATAAGTCTGAAACATGTAATACACCCACCTCGCTGCATTTCTAGGTGTTTAGACAAGATTTGTAATATAAAGCCGTATTCTGTAGAATTCAAAGCAATAGTGAAGATTGTAATCTGAGTATTTGTAAAAATTTTAAACTCAAGCAAACAATATAATGGAAAGTAAAGTCCAGAAAATCCAAAACATATGTTAATTGAGTACATATAATCTCTGATATAGGTGCAGATGAGCAACTTTGGGCATGGTAAGCAAGAAAAAGTATCTCCAAAGCAACCGAGATAACTGAAAAAATAATAATAATTATGGAAATGTTAGCAATACCAATTTCTTGAGAAAACTTTTTAAAGCAATTAGATTTTTGTGCTTCCCCAAGTGCAGTGTAGTTAGAATGCAAGTAGCCAAGCAACCAAATTCTAATTTTGTAAAGTGAGCATATTTTGTGTACAAACAAGAGTAACATTCTATGTAATTTGTGTGCATATAAAAATATCAAACTCCAGGTTGGGTAGAAATTAACAAGTGTTTAGTACACATTTTTAACCAAATCTTATATAAAAAAAAAATAGAGTGACTATAATTATTTAAAAATTTTAGGCATTTAAGTATTTAATGTGATGTAATTTCGAGTTGATCAATTGCATATTCATAACACTGCATTTTATTCCTTAATATTTTCGTTTTATCTTAGAAAGTTAAATGAGTAATTCATGACTTTGTGACACTGCATTAAAGAAATTTTCATGTACGTTGCACTAATTCACAACCCTTTGCTAATATGAAGCAAATTTCCATTACTTAATAATGGTATAAAAGCACCATTTGCTCACCTTCTGTTCTCATACGCTTTGATTCAGCTTCTTCCAAACCTTCAAAGGATCGTTTTCTGCCTAAGATGGGCAAATGATTCATTGTCACACTGTGGGAAAGGTTGCCATCACTATTTCCAGTCTCCATCATATCCTGCCTAGAGTCTTTAAAAATTCCATTCATTCCAGCTGAACCGTTTAGGTGAAACCCATTCTGGTAAATTCCATTTGTAAGATTTCTTTCCGGGAACATATCAGAATTGCCATTCACACCCATACTATTCTGAGCCATACGGGGCTCAGTTTCGCCTAAAAATGAGGCCACAGCATGGTGTCCACACATTGTTGCTAGACTGGTTGGAGTTTGACCATTGTTGTTGGTAATCCTGCATGTACAATATACACAAATATCAGTTTTCAAAACAATAATAAGAAGACATTAATCTCAAGAACTGCATCAGTGTTCCAGGATGACATCAATTTACAAAATATATGCCTAACCTATAACATCTGAACTTGAACTTAATAAGCTCTCAGTAATTTAGATTTAGTGCTGATAGAACCTTATGTTTTAGCATCACACATTCCTATTCCAAAATAGATAAAATATCACGGGGAAAAGATCAACTTGCACATTAAACCCTGTGGTTAGAAGATTGTACTTCTAAACAATGAATCTTTAGCATAAATAGCTAAAAACAGCTGCAATAAAACATTCCATATGTAATAAAAACATTTTTTGAATTATTTCAGCTTCTTATTATTCCTTTAGAAGTGGCTTATATTTTTATTTGAATTGGGCATGTACTTAAATAAAAATATAATCAAAGTGAAGTGGTGACCTTAATGGCAATGGGTTTGAAATTTGAATTACATAAAGCATTAAATGCAAAAGACAAATAAAAGAAAGTACAGGGAAAAGAAAAACATTTCTTATTTCAATATATTATTTATTAAGCATGGGAAAGTGTAATAACTTTAGAATTATATTTGTTTTGAATTTCGCGCAAAGCTACACAAAGGCTATCTGCACTAGGCATCCCTAATTTAGCAGTGTAAGACTAGAGGGAAGGCAGCTAGTCATCACCACCCACCGCCAACTCTTGGGCTACTCTTTTACCAACAAATAGTGGGATTGACTGTCACATTATAACACCCCCACAGCTGAAAGGGCGAGCATGTTTGGTGTGACGGGAATTCGAACCCGCAGATTGAGAGTCGAGCGTCCTAACCACCTGGCCATGCCGGGCTTAGAATTATAAAGAATATAAATGAGGTTTAATTATGTTAATTTTTAAGGCTAATTAATAGCTTGTATGATGAAGAAAAATGCAAAAATATTTATATTACAAATAAATTGAAACTCCATCATGCTTATACAAAATGGAATTTTCAGAGCAATGATACCCCTAATTTGGATATTAACACATCATGGAGGTAGGTACAAAACACCTTGATAAACAGCAAAGCACAATCTGTGATGTCTGTTTATTTTGCACTATATAATAACTATCATTTTGTGTTTTTACTGCTGAAACCCTTCATTCAGCAAAAAACAAAAACAAAACATTTAAGATATGCCAATATGTATAGCAGAAAATTTTCTTTATATTGAAAATCACATCAGTAAAATGATACTTTGCCCATTTAAACCGTTACCAATTTTTACATAAAGAGAAATTCTCTCAAAATTGTAGTTGCATTTTTAGCCACAGCATGGTGGTTCATAGAACAGCTCTGAGTCGTTTTTTCAAGTGCAAAGCTTTGTCATCTTTTGACCATGTTGAGATCTAATTACAGTTTTGGACTCGGGAGGTCAAACCCTTTCGAGTGAAACATTTGACAACACCCAAAATCTCATAAATTAATTTACTCTAATCCTGCCTAAAAGAATTTCAATTTGAGGGTAGGCTGGTAGAGATCTTGATCAGTAATAAAACTGAATTAGGTAAATGCATGCCCCATGCTTGGTATTTCTGGCATACAAAAATATATCAAATGCAAAGGGGGAAATAAACCTCTTAAATTAATTTACTCTAATTCTGCTTAAAAGAATTTCAAGTGCCACAGCTATTGAAGATTCTCTCTTGTTTAGTATAGACTTTATCAGATGTGCATTTAGAGATTGGTCAGTTTTTCTAATGCTTCTTTTGGCAATATTAAGTAATCAACTGTAAACAAGATTGTCTATTAAAAGACAAAAAGTCACAGTTATTCTCAAACTAAAATAACTAACTTTTACTGATTTACATAATCTATCTACTTAGGACAAGGTACCTTCTAAATATTTAAGGTACTAATGCTGCTATAGCATACCTGAAATTACTTTTTCTATTTAAAGAAGAAATACAAACTAGAAATATGGTTGCAATATATAATACAATAGATAGGATAACTTCCTTATTTTTACCCCATTTCCTATACAATCTTTAGGTCATCAGCTTAACAATATGCTTCAAACAATGAGGTCAAGACAGACTGTAACTGTACAATTGCACAGAATATTATGAAGAGAGCTTGGAAGAAATCTGTTAAATTATATTCAACTTAAGTAATTTAATCTTTCTCAAATTAAACTTTGTCCAAAGAAATTGCTATCTCATAAACAATTATAAAAACCTTATATTACATTATTTTAATGTTTATATTAATCTTTATCAAATTAAAAATATCCGAAACATAAAAAAAATTCTAGCCATAACCATACAAATTGAAAACAACTTCAATAGTTTTATTCATAATTGTACCAACATTTTTAAATCATGGACCAGCTGATGTGATTTGAAAAACATAATTTTTTATGGTTTTTATGCTAGCCCTACAGTACACGTGTTTTTAAAAAGTCTTTAAAATACAAATTACTTGACAACACGTGAGGATGTAAATTTACCATACAGAAAATCTGTAATATTAACAGGGGTATGAAATTGAAAAGAAGAAATCTGAGGAAACTTGCACAAGCAGGGACATACAAAGCAATCCACTTTCTTCGTGTTACACACCATCATGGCACAAACCTCTCTAAGAGCTATCGAACATATGTAATTTTTCGAAATTCCCTTTCTTCTCACAATCTCATTACTACGTGATGAGATTATTGGTGGCAATAAGCATGCTGCTTCACATACTCTTGATGATTTGTACGAGTCTCAGGACCCATTTTTTTCAAATGAAAAGCACAGATTTCCATGAACTTTTCATATCCTGTTTGATACATTACACACAATAATGACATGTTTAATACTCTTCAAATTTAAATATTAACATTATACAAGTCAACTAAGTAGCTTAACAACATCCGAGTATTAGAATATATGTATAGCCTTCATAAAATATAAATACTGTTGACAGTTTAAAATTTTTTTTTCAATCTGTTTACTTCCAGTTAAAAGTTTACTGGTGTAGACATTTCAATGTTATGTTCACAAATATTTAAATTAACAACTCAAACCTTATCTTAGAGGATTTTACTACACTAAAGCTTATGGGACTGCATATCTTTATGAGAACAAAATCTGAACTTTGTGTTAAGCACAGAACTGCTACACAATAAGCCATCTGAGCTGATGTTTTAGATAAAGACTATTTACCAAGTTTGATGTCTTTTCCTAACAGTATGCTTGGAATTCATTCTTTCTACAGAATGGTTCAAATGTAATTTTAAAAAATGTTATAAAGCTAATACCATACAGTCATAGCAGTAAGGAAATATGTTGAACAAGAGCAATCAGAGAGATTGCATACCCTCACCCCATCAGGCATTTCAAAGATTTCATACATTTATATTAGATAATGTAAAATTTCACTTCTGAAAACTTAAAATCTTTCTCACATCCAGATCATTTTTTGTAGTGTGATGAGGGGTCTCAACCTTAATGTGCCCATGAAATTCAGTACAAATCAGATCACACTTTACAGTTATTAATTGAAAACAGTGAAAATGCCCTATATCCCCATTATAAAAATGCTTAAAAGTGACCCAGAATTTGGATCCAGACCAAATTTAGGGAGGATTGTCCAATACTGACTTCCCATCTTGTGTAAACATCAGCCTGTTAGTTTGAGATACAGACACACACAAGGGCCAGATTGAAATACCCTTCCAGAGCAAGGGTCAATATACTCTATTCTACATTATGACCATTCTATTTTAAACTCTTTACATTTGTATCCTTAAGAAGACTTTTCTAATATAAGAAGAGTCAAGCATGGATTAACCCTACCTACACAATGAACCAACTCCAAATTCAAGAATTAATGTTCATTATAATTGCAAAGTTTCTTAGTGTAACTGTACAAAATTCGACAAGCTTTTAGTAAACATTACAATCATGTTGTGCACAAAAAAAAAAAGAAAATCAGGATTTTTAATAAAGTATTTGATTTGTCTCTGAGTCTACTTTAGTCATTCTGAATGCAAGGCAATTTTTGAGTTAATAAAAATACTTTTTTCTTCTCACAGTTTACAAATTTCTTCTTCATAACCTCTAGACCACCTAAATGAATATCAAAATTTTAATTCAGTAAAACCTTATATTTTCTCTACCCTAATAATAAATGTGCCTGGTCCATTAAACCGACCTTGTAATCAACAGTAAACACTAAACAAGTTTAAGTTACACCTTTTCTTTCTAGAATAACTGCATGTTGCAACAGAAAACTACAATTAACACCCTTGACAGCCTCAGACTAACGACACCTTACATCTTTTCTATGTCATTATTTTATTGCCCTGTGAACCATGTCTAATTTCTAAACCTGTGACAAATTTATAAATAATCCAACAAACATGCAGCTCAAGTTACAGTAAACAAAGTATTGAATTATGTAATGCACAAGCAGATCACGTGCATATTTCACTCAGAAATTATATTTTTTATTTTACCCAAGTTTCAAATTTTTAATTTTAGTTACTTTTATAACAATAAATAAAAAGAATACATAAAAACAAGAAATTTAGTACTGGCCACTATTTTTTTTTTGCTTTCAACCCTCTGATGAAATTTAATCTTAGTTCCTTGTAACCTTATTTTTTGTACCAATGATAATAGTGCATAAAATTATTTTTTTCATATATATGCAATTGAGAACAAAATATTAACATGCAAAAATTATAATTTGAGGCAACCTTGTTAATAGCGTCCATGAATCTGTAGACTGAATTCAAAACCTATAGTGTGAGCAAGCTAGCCTTATAAAGAAATCAGTAAATTGAAATTTCCTCTTACTATTGATTATAAATATTCCAATAGCAAATGACAAAGAAAATTGACATTTTTTGAAAAAAGGGCATGACACATGGATTTGAGTTTCTGCTTTACATCTCCAGAGAGCAAGACTATAAAATTTGATTATGCCATATCAATATCTATAATATAAGTGTGTAATTTATGTTCACTCAGGACATCATAAAGGGATAGCAAGAACATCTAAAATGGGCAACTATTGACAAAACAAGTGTTATATGATACAAAAGTGAAGATTGAGAATTTATTCAAATATTTCCTTTTGTAATTGAGAATTTAAAGCTTCTATAATATCAAAATCTGATTTATAAACTACTTTTTGATGCCAAGTTTAATTACATATATTGATGATAAAGTAGTTTAATTAAATTTTGAATGTATCTTTGGAAAAGGTTGTCACTTTGACCTCTACCTGTGCAAATAGGGTTAAAACTGCTTTAAGCATAATAGATTATTATTTTACACAATAAGTTGCAAAAAATAACTGCAGATTTATTTCAACAACAGATAATGATGAAACATGTAGTAAAGATGGAATTTCACTCTTCCTGTACCAGTTTCCAGTTTGAATTAATCACTTGAGTTTGTCTAGAGTGCAAAGTTTTTTTTTGTTTGTTTTTCAAATCAATCAATTCACTTTCTGGTTCTCAGACTATCCACAATCATTACAAGTTATAACAACATGCACTTAACCCTTAACTGCCACATAAGTGTGGAATGTTATCACCTTGGAGAGTATTCTCAAACTTTGCAAAATTTACCAGCTTCAAGTTTCAGAGCAGCAATGAAATATTAAAATATATAATGCATAATCAAAGTAAATGTATGACTTGGAGATTTATTTTTAAGTGGCAATGAAAAAGTGAAATAAAAAATCTTAACATTCATTTATATATATAAATATATAGATACACAAACACACACATGCTATATAGAGGAATTACTTATATGCCAAGATTTCAATTATAACTACTGAAATTAGCCAAAAGATTTTTTACCAGTCACTTTTTTTAAGACATGCTTTCTAATACTGTGTTGTACTACCTCAAAGCACCAAATTTTCATAGAAATTACAGAATTGAAAATGTTAAATCATCTTCAGAAAAGCACCAAGAAAATACAGCACCACAGGAGTTTGCATAGCTTACCTTGGTTAATAAGCTCATTTCACATTCGCTACAGAGGCACAGCAACCTTATGGTATCCGAAGTTTTAGCGATCTGATAATTTCAAAGTTTTTATTACAAAAAAAAAAAAATGTAAGAAAATTTAGGTCCACTGCACCATATATATCCAGCCCTGCCAAAAGACAATTAAGGTAACAGCTTACGTGAGGTAATACCTGTGTATTTTCAGACAGGTCCTCAATTGGTGCTCATTACTTTTATCACTTGTAATAAAATTTCAAATGGAAGTGTTGGTAAGTCACAATAGGACCCAATAAACTCATTACCACATACAAAATAAACGTACAACTACAACCCTGTGTAAGTAAACAAAACAGAAAGTAGGACATTTCAAATCTTTCAAACCATATTTATTAAACATCTAGCCACACTTTAGTGGCTGTCAAACAATTATGAAAGTATACATATATATTTTTGTTTTTCAAGTTCAATATGTAACTGTCCCTGACTGTATAATATCTTAGTTATATGACTGAAGAAATATGTGTATAAATAGGGGGGGGGGGGGGGGGGGAAGGGGGGAAGAAGAGAGTTTACTTACAGGGTAGGTTTTAATTTTTAACTTTAAGTCGTACTAAT
>NW_013665633.1:1671454-1692215 GCF_000517525.1 Limulus polyphemus | reverse complement strand
TAGTAGAGTAGAAGTAATAGTGTAGTAAGTAGGGGGGGGGGGGGGAAAGAAGAAGAGATTTTCATGGGTAATTTTCTTTTAAATGTCAATATCATTTCTATAGGACAAACATAGGCAAAATGTTCAGAGTATAGTATATTTAGGTAAAATAAATAACAATGGTAAAAGAAAGTGCAACCAATATATCCACTGGAAGCAAACAGAAAGACAACTGTCAAATCTTAAAAGACTATAAAAGCACAGGATGCAAGAATATATGTATATATCTCAGGTCTTTCTAGTATGGGTTCACTGTTAAGTAACTGACATTTTATCACTAATCCAAAAAATAATTTGCATTGAACATGCTGGCATTAGATATACCAGAAGTAGTGTGGTTGAAATATTATATCTTTCTCCTTTGCTTACACTTGTGGGTTCTTAGACATTTTAAGTACTATACAAGTAACTATAAGATCTAAATTACACTTAAAAAAAAAGAATTGCTTGATCAATCAGAACTTAATTAAACAGACAAATAGGGATGTGCCGATTAACTGGCAGATAATCAACCACCCTCGCCGATTAACCCTCTGTGCATGAGGTTGGCCAGCTGAACCAAGTCTTTACTAGAGAAATAATATTTACTGTAATTCTGAAATTACTGTGTTAAGCTCTTAGTAAAAAGTAACATGTAGGATGTACACAAAAACATAAGAATTTTTAAGTTTTCCTACTAAAAATTTGTCTCTGCATTTACTTTACTCAGTCTTATTCGGATTCTGACTAGCCTGAGTGCAAGGTAATTCACATTAAGAATAAAAATATTTTTTCACCTTAGAGTTTTCATACTTTATTTGCATAGCCTCTAGAACCTCCCAAATGAATGTCTAAAGTTTTTCATTAAAGCGTTATATTTTCTCTACCCTAACACTAACTGTAACAAAATTAATACGATGTTTTAAGACAACATGGGACCTACTGGTCCATCTTAGTTATCTCATCCTCCAAACTAAACTATTAATAAATAAATATTAAAGTCAGCCCTTATTATTCATATACTTATCAAGCTTTCTCTTAAACTGACTTAAATTTACTGCCTCCACAACATCCAAAGGCCAACCACCCTGTTAGAAAAATAAAACTGTCTTAGCTGAAGATGACTCCAATCTTGGCAAAATTTTTGTGTGTTCCCTAGTCCTACTATTCTTGCTGTTAAGTATGAAAAAAGATTATACATCAACACTATCAATTCCCTTTACAATCATAAACACCTCAATCAGACCCCCCCAACTCTTATTTTTCAAGAGAAAACAATTTGAGAGATTTCAACAACTCTCTTCATATGACAACCCTCTCCATCCCAGGCACCATTCTAATAACCCTCTTCTGAACCATTTCCAACATTCTTCCTAGGGTAAGGAGCCCAAGACTGGACACAGTATTCCAAATGTGGTCTAACCAGTGACCTATATAATGAAATCATAATCTCCCTAGACTTGTATTCAATATTTCTGTAGAAACAACCTAAAATCCTAATTTCCCCTACCACTAGTAAAAGCACACTGCTTGATGACTTAAAAAACTGATCAATTATTACACCAAGATCCCTTCCTTTCATGACACTAACTTTTTTCCCATCCAAATTATACTTATAATTCAAATCATGATAACTAACATGCATTCTTTTACAATTATTATAATTAAAACCCATTTATTTGCCCAACTCACTAAATGATCTAAATCCTTTTGTAAATCAGCATCCTCTTCACAGCTAACAACTCCCAAGACCTAAATATCATCTGCAGACTTCTGTAACATTAATCCATTTATAATAGCCCTCTACTTTCTTCCAGCCACTCTTCTATCCAATTAGCTAACTTACCCCCCCCCCAACACACACCTATAGAGATAACTTTTTTTTATAAGCCTTTTATTTGGCACCTTGTCAAATGTTGTCTGAAAATCCAGATACACCAAATCTACACCCTCACCTACATAAAGTGTAACCTTTTCAAAGAATGTCAAGAGTTTCACTTAGTGAAACCATGTTCAATGTCCAATAAAATTCTAAATTTTGTTAAATGGCTTCGCAAAGCATCTTTTATAACTTTCCAAAACTTTTCCCATAACTGATGTAAGACTAATGGGCCTATAATTATTTTAGGTTAAAATGAAAAGTTGAAGAACATGAAATAAATCTAAATGAATGCATATTGTAACATACAAATACATACTATTTATTCTTACAACTGCTCTGAGAGTATAGCTAAAGGATTTTTCACAAGGCAACTCTGTACAAATAAAAATTGCATTACCTGCATACACGGTCAAATTAGTAATGCTTCACCATCACAATGTGCATGTTATCTTGTGTAATTTTTTCATTTAAGTCTTCTTATATAACCTAATTTCCTAATTGTTACACTTCCAATATATTTATAACAATATATAATATACATAAAAAAAGATGTGATTGGAGGGTGTGAAATATGGATTTGACTTTCTGATTTATATCTCCATAAAACAAAAAGATTGGATACTATAAAATTAGATTGTGTCTTAGCAATTTTATATTATAAATTTGTAATTACTGGTCAATTCATGACATCATAGGAGGGCAGTAAGGATACCTAAAATGGGTAATTTAGAGCACACAAGTGTCAAGTGATATGGAGAAGTAAAGCTTGAGAATTGATTCAAATATTTCCTTCTGAAATTAAGATATTAAAGCTAAAATTTTATTAAAATTTGGATCATAAACTACATTTTGATGCCAAGTTTATTGATAATGATAATAAAGCTTTATAATTATTTTTTGAGTACAACTGTAGAGGTTGTGACATGTGCACTTTAACCCCCACCCACACACAAACAGTTAATCGGTTCCTGTGGCAATTATATGCTTTAACAAAGAATTATGCAACAAAATTGAAGCAATCCGATATCCACACTCATTTTTGAAACTTTCAAGGTAGTATACAATTGAAAATTGATAAAGGTATTACAACTAAAAATAGATAAGGTAAGTAAAGATGTTAAATTTACTTTTGCTATGTACACCATACAGTATAAATTTAAATTATTTCATTTAGTTTATAAATAAAAGTCAATGGTTTGGTTTTAAAATAATTTTCTGAGACTTATTTGAATTAATTCACTGCTTTAATTATATCAAATGTAAAGAAAACAATATTAATCCTTTTTTTAAAATTAAAACAAATCACATTGTTATAACATATGTATGAAATAAAATATGTAATGACAATATAAACACTTCAGTGCATATACACTTGCTCGTTAAATTTCAATTTAAGCATAAACAGCAAATACATTTAGAAAAATCAACCTTTGATTTACAAAAATATAACATTAGAGCTGATCAGTAATTTAGATCCAATTAATCATTATTTTAAGGCTGACTAATCGGCATTAATATTTTTACTAATAGTCCGACAAAAAAAAGAGCCATTTCCCTTATCGGCACATCCCTAGAAATTACACTTTAATAACTGAGAACAATCTATAGCAATGTGATAATGACTTCATACTGCACATACCTTACATCTGCACCCATTGCTGACAAAAGTGTAACACACTCCATACTTCCAGTTCTTGCAGCCTTATGCAATGGTGTTTCACCTAGATAATCCTATTTAAGTATTAAAGAATTGTCAAACATTCAACTTAACAATTCTTGGTGCTACTATAGCATGCAGTCTACACAGATACTATCATCATCACCATTTTAATGATTCACTAAAACTTAATTTCTTGCTAAATAATTTATGTCTATCCATGTTTTTCTCCAGCAAATAATAATAATAATTTAATATGTTGTGTGTTCCAAAAGAGTACCTTAAATTTAGGATATAATTGTGCTAGTTTTGATTGTCAGAATTTATTTCGTCCTGATTATATTTGCCCCAAAAACACTATGTAATGGTATTTTGTACTCTATTAGTTTAAAAGTGTTATTTATAATAAATGGCACCAATTGCAAATAAATGAAAATTAAAACGGTGATGATGATAGTCTATGTGTAGACTGCACACTACAGTAGCACCCAATTGTTTATATCAATTTTTTTACAATCACTGTTTGCCATTTTTTTACTACTATAATTCTTAATTGTTGAAACCAATGTTAAAACCAGTATACAGAAATACTTATCAAACTATAATATTTTTATTCTATGTGTTTTAATTATTTTAACTGCTTTTTCATGATGAGAGGAATACAAATTAATTCAACGGAAAAGTAACAATTATCACACTTTTTAGCATTCTTAAACATATTAGAAACTTGAAATTTATTAACTCTAAATGACTATACTAAATATATTAAAAAATTAAAATGCCCAAAACTGTTTTCAACAAAATGTTATCCATCTAATTCAATAAGGTGAGCAATAAACCAAAAATATATTTTGCACAACAGACATTTAAAACTTTTTCACTATAAAATGGTATTTCTACTCGTTTCTTTCTATACAGAAAAGTCTATTATATTTTGAAAATTTAGGGAAATTATTTTCAGAATAACACTAAGCACTTGACAACTGCTAAAAACCTCACCTGGGAATTAACGTTTGCTCCAACCTGAAGAAGCCACAGAAGACAACGTGAATGATCAGCAAAAGATGCAATATGTGTTGGAGTTTGTAAAAACTTGGATGATTTGATGTCTATGTAAACAGTGCTTGGATCACCAGAAATCACTTTCTGCAGACAGTCAAACTGCAGAACCACATACAACTTATGAAAAGTTTTCAATGCTACTTACGTTAAATATTAAAAGAACACCAATGCCAAGTTAACAATGAAAGTACTTGTGAATATTCTATTCATTTAAAATATCTATAATGAAACTTATACGAATACAGATATTCAATTCTATTAATTCATCAGTTTACAGCAGTCTTTTTTAAAACAGAAAATTGCAATCATGCAGATTAAACTAATTGCACTTTTTTTCACAATTATTTCTTTATGTACTCAGAGCTTTTATTAGAAACTACCAAATGTGCATAACTAGCAGATACCAGGTGAAACAATACAAAGGAAATTTTCCTAAAAATGGTGATCAATGAATATAAAATATGCAATGACTGTCTAGCAAGCCCTTATGCTATATTTTGTCATTCTCTGCATTATTTCAATAAGGAAAAATTGCAATGCATATGTTTTTAAGCAAAAGAGACTGACTGCAGTGCACTGTTAGTAAAAATGTTTGATTTTCAATGTAATGGGTGCATCTAGCACAATAGTGTGCTCAGATATCTAAGTAGCCATGGGGATTTTTTTCTGCTGGAGGCCATCATTCCTTGTCATTTTACTGAGCGCAAGAAAAGAACGTAACCAAAATGAATTATCTTTAACAGTCATTTTTGTAAGTGTCAAAGGAGAGATATATTCAATACAACTGAAATATATATACATACATAAAATTAACAAATATATACCCAAAGGCATTCCTGTCTTTATGCATATTTTCCATTCATGTACCTATCTTCAAAATAGGATAACTTCTTGGATAATAATAATAGTTATAAATAAGCTGACACTAAGATTCTGGGAATGGATGAAAGAGTTGAAAAGGCTTCTTTTATCTAGAAAGGTTTAGACAGTTCTTTTTAGTAACCAAGTCATAATGTATAATATATGTTTCAATGTTGAAATATAAAAAAAACTTACTTGATTGCAGACAATTTTGTTGAGTGTGAATAACAAGGTTTCTAGATGTAATTATTAAATAGAAAAACCTTTTAAAATAGTTTTTTTAGAGTTCAGCCACCTATTTAAAGAAATTTTGAACTTAAAAATGAAAAAGTTAGAATAACCTTGTATAAGATTATGAAGACTTTACAGTGCTATGTGAGCTTTGGTTACCCAACTGCTAGACACGTAACATGATGGAAAGAACAAGAGATGGGTTACTAGAATGATAAAACCAAAAACAAAACTGAACAATGGCAATCGTGGAGATTGCACACCATCACCTGGCCACTCCTTTGAGATTGCATGCATTTTTATCGGATAACGTCAAATTTCACATCCAAAAACTCGGAAAACCCTTCTCAGATCCAGAATGATATGGTTCATTGAGGAGTTTCAACTTCAACGTTCCCTTAAAACTTGGTACAAATCTGATCACACTCTACAGAGTTATTAACCCAAAGCCACAAAAATTCCCTTTCTCCCTATTATAAAAATAATTCAAAGTGGTCCAGATTCTGGATTTGGATCCAGTCCAAATTTGGGAAGGACTATCCCATAATGATTTCCCATCTTGTGTAAAATTTTCATATATATTAGTCTATTAGTTTTCAATATATGTACATGGACCCAACAGCAATACCCTTGTCCCCTCTGGGGGCAAAGGTAATTACAAAACAGGGAGTGGAAGATTTGTATTTAATTTCATTGAGGTATAGAACTACAGAGTTGAGTATGTTGTATTAAAATAATTTTAAATATGCAAATCAGGAAGTCATGTGACAAAAACAGTGATATAAAACGCAAAGTAAAACAGCATGTACTACATATAAATTCTGACATTATTAGGTGTTTTATAGGTAGTGTGATATCACCAAATATTTATTGCTTTTGGGAAGGGTATGTAATAGCCTTTTCCAACACAAAAGATGAAAAATTTCTTTATGAAACTATCTCCTGCTCCTAAATATTTGAAAACAAAGGAATATAAATCAATTTGGAGTACAAAAACCAACCAGAAAGAAACCTGCAACAAGTCTTATTCCAGCCTTGATAAGTGAAGTGCAGAGTCTTGTAACAGATGAGAAGCCACAAACACAAATGTCAGAGACAAAAGCAGTCCATGTATTTCAGGCAACAGTAAGAAATAAAATCATGAAGTAACTATCTAGAAAAGTTACACAATTTACTTCCACAACATTCCGTTCAACTGTCACATACTTTATGCAGCTAGAGAACTAAACAGGTTTTCAGCCTATAAAGACATACTGGTCAACTTGCAGAATGCAGTGCTTATTTATTTCTTTGTTATAGAACTGTTGGAATGGGAGCTAGAAAACTGTCACCCTCATAAGGCAGCAGGGATGAAGATTGTGATTTAGATTTGACAGCATAAGAATGGAATCTTTTGCAATGAAAGTTACATTGCAGAACTATTGTCCACATGCAAGATTATCAGATGTAGCATGACTGCATGTGGTAATTGGATTGTAATGACTTGGTGAGGCTTCAAAATTGTTTTCATATAACATATTCAATTTCTGTAAAGGAAACTTGATTGATGATTTCAAGGTAACATACACACAACTATGGACCATTTAATCCTTCAAAGCTATCCATGCACAACCACTGTTGAAAAAAAGTAAAAAACAAACAAACTCATCTATCAACACACTATAATGTCCTCTACTTAGCAACTATATTATTCAGGAAACTAGATTTTCCTTTCAAACCCTTGTGAAGTGTTAGCCCGTATTATTGCCAACAACAATTTATTCCTTTAAGTGGCAGGGATTATGCCACCTATGCTGTTAGAATAACAAAACTGTCTTAAACTAACTGCATCCTAGACTATTTTCCAAACCTTGAAATTGTGTTCTCTCATCCTACTGTCTATATTTTATAGTACAAAGCAATTAGAAGCCTTTATTTTACTGATCCACCAGATAATATTTCAAGCTTTAACAAGATCACCTTTCCCCCTTTTTTCTTAAGAGAAACTTAAGAGATTTTAACCTATCCCCATAAAGACAACCCTTCCATCATCCAGATTCATCCTTGAAGCTCTCCTATGAAACCCTTTCATTAAATCAGTAGCCTTTTTTAGATATGGAGACAAAACACAAATATATAAAGTATGCCATGTGTGGTCTAATGGTCTAACTAGAGATTTGCATAGGGTTAATTACTTCTTTTGATCTGTAATCAATATGCCTGTATATACACCTTAAAATTTCATTAGCTAAGTACTTGATGTCTTGAATGACTTATCCATTACTATACCAATATCCTTTTCTTCTGTCACTCTATTGAGTGGATTCCCATATTAGGGCAATCTATATTAAAAATGTGATCCACATTATAACTGAAAGACTTATCTGGCACTTGAATATTGGCTGTCTGTCAAAATAAATGATTCCAGTGATGTTGTAGTAACTCAACAACCTTAAATCAAGTAGATATACCAAAGAGTTTAATGTCATTCACAAACTTTAATAATTATACCCATGTCAATATCATTAGTTTAAATAAAAAGAAGCACAAGCCCAAGAACTAAAACTTGAGGCCACTGGTAACAAAGGTCCAATTTTAGTGGACTCCATTAATAACTTGGATCCAACCATTGATTTTACTATTGTTTTTCCAAACCCCCAAAATGTGATTATCCTAGCCAATTTTTCTGTGTAACCTAAAAAGCTTCAGAAAATATTAAATATACCAAGTCTAAGCCATTTTAATTATCCAGACAACATCCTCAAACAAGTTAGCAGATTAGAAATGGAAGATTTACCTTCAGTGATTTTACAAAGCTTCTTTTATTGCCTTCTCAACAATTTTTTTCCCCACTAAAGAAGTAAAAATAACTGCTGTAAAACTCAGCCAACTTTTCTGTCATAAACCCTAATTTCTTTAACCAAATCTCTAGCTTTCCTTTAATTATGTAAATCTTCTATTGTTTCTGTCAATTTAAACCACTGTGGTACAGGAAGGTACCATACATTTTCTACACCCCCAGGTAACAAGTAAAACTATTTAAGTTTCAGTATACCTTCAGTTGATCTTAATACAGAACATCAATCAAAAGAGAACTACTGTTTCTTTTGCTTTAATTGTTCACATAACTGACTGATTCCCTAAGATGTCATGTCATTTGCCACTTGAAAATGGTTATCGTAGCATGTGATACATTAAATAGCAAGTGATTTTTCTGATGGTAAACAGGGTGATGTTTTTGGGGTTTTAATACCCCCATTGTTGGTTTTAGAATGGTTCTCAATCATGTTAATAGCACATTTCACCTTGGGTGTTGTGCATGTTGCAGGTGAATAGTAACTTTAGGCACATAATCATTGTCTTGGTGAAAAATAGTAATTTATTCTGTATTTTACAATTTGCCTGGCTATTTGCTAAATGCCTGCACACAGATTTAGCATTTAGTAAAAGCTGAGCATTGGTGTAGCCAAGTAACATAAGGCTAAACATAATATTGTTTTAACATCATTACTTTTTACCTGCCAACAATCAGAAAATTATCAGATTAGTAAACTTAGAGAATACATAAATCACAGTAAAATGTTTTACAGAAAAAAGTGACAGATGTATCAAACACAAAATCTGTGATGCTATGATGAATATGTCACAGGCAAATAATCACTTTCCTAAAATTTCTATTCAACTGAAACATGTATATCAACATTTTATTTTTTAGACATACCTGAGATGTAAATATAAGTATTTAAACAGTTTTTTTTTAACAATTTGGGAAAACTAACTACAATGAAACTTTTAATTCCTCCCTTTTGAGAGCTTAGATTTAATCCTTCTCCAATCAAAGATGCAATACAAACACGTGTCTCACTTTAATCCTAACTCTGATTTGTGATTTGTAAATAAAGATAGTTATTTTATACATTAATATATGCAGCTGGGGAAAGATGAAACGTTTCTTTGCAAGTCTGTCGGATCTGTTTTTGTGAAACTTATCCATTTACTAGATCAGCGTTTCCCAAACTTCTCCAACTAGGGACCAGTTTACTTTCGTAATTTTTCATGAGGCACAGCCTCCTCAATTACCTAATTAGATAACCCACTAAGACATGGCTAAGTCTTAACATCAAGCTGGAAGCAATAGTTCTATCAATACATCATCGATTATAAAATATACAGGTGTTCTATAGTACTACTGTGTAAAAAGAAAGTATATTTCATTATTATTTAATCTTTACATTAACTGTAAATTTATTAATGCTCCTTTAAGAAATAAACTTACCTAATGAGAAGGATGATGCTGTTTTTCATCACACAGCAACTTTAAATCAGGAGGAAAAGAAGTCAGTTTGATCCTCAAATCTGGCTTGACATCTAATCTGTTCCTGTACTTGTTTTTTTTTAAAGAAAACCAATGCTGATAAACCTGATTCGCATTTATAAGTCATGACAAAAAGCATAAGAAATTTCACCACTTTTATTTGATAAATTTGGATACTCAGCATGACAACTTGGCCAAAAATTAATTAATGAGACTCAAATAAAACTGTCTTTCAGCGCGATGTCACAAGACAGTTCAATAATAGAATCAATTTCTGATTCACCGAGTTGTAATCCTTCCTCATTTTCAGTGTCAATAGTAAAAGGGTTCTTGACCCACATTTTACTGTTGTCAATTGGAGGAAAATATCCCTTCAAGCATGATTTTAGCCCCAAAGGATGCTCTATGATTGATGAGGAAATCTCATCTAGAATATTACGTTCTTTATCTTGGTTTTGTAATTCTGTTAAAGTAGAAAAAAGACTTATAATTTCTCTTCTCAACTCGATGTACCCACAAGTTAATTTTTTATAGCTGCTTCTATCTTTTCCTGGAATTTAAAAATATTTATGTAAGCACCTTGTAAATTTAGATTTAACGCATTTAAGAAGCCAAAAATTTCACATAAACAGGCCATTATAATTAACCAATGCAAATTATGAAACCTGTATCTAAATTCAAATATTGCATCATCCGCTGATGAGGGATGTTGCTCCAAAAACAAGATAACTTCATTCTTCATTTCAATGAGTCTTTTTGGAAGTGGTTTACAAAACAATAATTCTTCATGAATTGTGTCCTTATAATTATATATTACAAAGCACATTAAATTGGCATTATCTGCCTTGTCCCTGCTTTCATCCACTTGTAACGAAAAAAACATACCACAGTGAACTCAACGTACAAGTTTTTTTTCAATATTTTTTGCCATATCCACAATTCTACGCTTCACTGTATTATTAGATAGGGACAGTAAATTCAACTGATTTTCTTGTTATTTATAAACATGAGATGAAATTATTTTTATTGCAGGAAGTATTAACATTTCACCAATAGTATGTGGATAACCTGTCTCAACTATTAGTTTTGAAATTTCATATGAGGTCATAACCAAGTCTGCATTGTAAAAAAGTGTGTAATTATTTGTTTGGAAAAACTATTTCATTTTTCTTATTTATGAAAAATCTATTGGCTTACTCGAGTATTCTGGATGTATTGTATCCAAGTGGCATTTCAGTCTCAATGGTTTCATGCTCTCATTTGATAATGTTGAACAACAAAGAACACATAGTGGCAAGTCATTACTGCTACCACCACTTATAAAACCATACTCCAAATATTCATCACAATACTGTCGAGTCCAAGAGGTCTTTGTTTTCTTTGATACAATCTGCACATCAGTTAAACGTTTATAACTAGGCCTATTATTTTCACTTGAGGTTTTCTTGTGTGATACATGTTTCTTCAGCCATCTACTTATATTGGAGAGGGATTTCCTTAAAGTTTTTTTTATAGTTAGTACAAACTAAATCAAACAATTCTCTCTCTTCTCAGAACAAGCTGACTCTAGCATTGGCCACCAGCAACTTGTCTGCTGCCACATGGCACGACCAGATGTAAGACTCAGGTCTCCCATGCCTGTCAATTTCCATTAACAGAGTAAGCAAATTTAACACATTTGGAATAAAATTCCTATAACTCTAGTGTTGAAACACCAGTTAACTTGAATGAACAAATGGTTTTTTTATGGGAGACAAAATTCCTTCTTTGATCTTACCTGCTGACAGGGGAAGATCTGCTTGGACTCGGCAGGGGGACATGCCTAGCTGACATAGTTATCAACACTGTAAAACTTAATCTTAAGGCTTTCTAAGTTGCACTAAGTGAGAACCCCTTAATTTCTGAGGGACTGAAGGTATAAATTCTATAATTTTGTGGCCTTAAGTACAAACTTTCACTTTTCTTTCCTGCTATATTAGCTTAGGTGAAATACTGAGAAATCCAAGTTAGATGAAAATTTAAGTTATAATGTATTTGAAAATACTAATTTTATTAGAATATATTTATATATTACATTTTTTTCTTTAATATACAAAGGCTTGGAGAAAGTTTAAAAATGGTCGTTGGTAGTGAAACGGTTAAAATTAATTTAATTTTTTTAGTATTCTGCAAACCGGCATTTGTTTTTCATGGACCAACACCAGGTCATGGACCACACTTTGGGAAACGCTGTTCTAGATGAAATCAGTACATCACACTTCTTAAACTTGTCATTTTTCACCAATTTTCTCCTTTATGCCTTTCATAAGCAAGTTAAATTTGATCTTCCATTTTAACTTTTTCCTCTTAATAGTAACACACCTAACTTTAATTTGGCTTTTATTTTATATAAGTTTACATACCTGACCCTCACATCATCTTTTAATTCATTATACAATTTAAAATATTTATTTTAATCTTAACATATAACAAAACATCAAACCTAATTATACAATGATAAATCTTCTTCACATCAACTCTTGCAACCCATTTTTAATAATTATTAACAATAATTTTAAAATTACTTCCCCTCTGGTTGGCTCTATGATAATCTGATATAGAAATCCATACTGAATCACCTAAGAAACTTCTTTCCCTCATTACTTGATTCCATGCAATATGTCTATAATTAAAATATCCCATAGTTATTGGATTAGTATCCTTATTAAGATATTAGGAACAACTCTGATCTAATTACAAAGTTTCTCATTGTTATCATGCCTTATCACATGGACTATAACAACTGTCAA
This sequence comes from Limulus polyphemus, assembly GCF_000517525.1. NCBI lineage: Eukaryota > Metazoa > Arthropoda > Merostomata > Xiphosura > Limulidae > Limulus > Limulus polyphemus. The sequence continues at coordinate 1,679,421 of NW_013665633.1, read as the reverse complement.
TTGAAACTTTTGCTCTTGAAAAATAGGACTGTAACCCATACAGATCCAATCTCTTGACTACCAATTTTTATGTTTTCTTGTCCAACTAAGGGGTAATACAGGCTAAATTTGAGAGCAGTTACCACTTTTGGTGAAAGATTTTCAGAACCCAAATTCAAAAAATCAAGTAATGAAAAAAGTTGGACCAGAAATCAGAACAATAAAAGGTAAAAAAATAATAAAAACAAACAAAAAAATGTCTTAGCTTTTTTTTCTTTAAATCATGTCATTTTGTCTTAACTCATCCACTTAGAAATATCTACATTATTTTTTTTACTTTGAATGCCACCTGCAACCCCAACTCAAAGTGGCCACATTGCAAACATCTGTCTTGTTCGTGCTCACAGTAGCCCAAATTAATTTTCTGTATTGCCCTCTGCCACCAGGATGCAGTTCATCACTCCTTTTTAAAATATAAAATTCAATAACTTATAAACTGAAATTTAAAAATAATTCCTTTTACACAGGCCTGTGATGGTTTGGCTTGAAATTTTTACATGTTCTACAGTAATTCCTGTACACTGAATCCAAAAATGATATTCATTTTTCCTCATCACATAACAGATTTTTCACAAAACGTTATAGTGCAATACATAAAAGAAAGACCACAACATGTAGTTTTAAGACTAAAAGATGTAGATTTCACAAAAAAATAAATCAGAATGAATGAGGATGCATATATGTTTGACATCAATGTTCTTCCACTTTCTTCAGTTTGTTTGTATTTTTGTTAACAAACATAATGATAAAAAATGTTAATTGTGGTAAACGAAATAATAATTGGATCTAAATAAGTTTTTCTTCCCGATTTGTAAAAAAATCTTTATGTGATAGAAAAAAAAATATTATTATTTTGGAAATCTACGTAGCTGAATTATAGAAAACCGTTATTAAAACCAAAACAACTTTTATGAAGTATAAATTCACAGGTCTGTGTTATCAGTAACTTCCAAATCTAACCTAAATTCTAGTAATTACTATTATATGAAGGTGTTTCATTCCAACACGAACCCCAAACTCATCCATTTGGTTCCAAATACTCCTAATTCTACAATGATAGCAACTTATTATGTTCTAATTTTTTTTCTAAGCTCCTCTAACAGTCTTGTCAGTTAGTTTATTCCGAACTTCCAAGACCCCTTGCAAATCATTCCCCTTGTGCAAATTTAAGTCTCTTTAATGAGTTTCCTCCCAGCTTCTCTGATCACTGTGCTACCTAATTATGGTGTCCATCTCTAGTAGCAAAACTTTATCCTCCAAGCAGCTCACTTGTTGCTCTAAGCATATCCTTGATAATGTTTCATTTAAGCTTTGGTACTTATAAGTACTACATTCCCACAACTATCCCAAGGGAGCAATCTCAAGAGGGTCACACATCTACTGTTCCTATTCCTAAACTTGCAAGGAAGTTCTTTATACTTTTAGAATAGCTCTTCTGATTTACAACTTCAATTATCATTCACTCCTACATTCACTACAAAAATAAATGTTTCTTGTAATCAGCAACTTAACTGTCAACAAACACTGTAATATACTCTACTTGGCATCTAACAAGCAAATTCTAGTCCTAATCCTACTCTTTCTATGCTCTTCATAACAAAACTTTATTAATATATTTAACGAACCTCTCCTTCACTATGTACGCCTCTTCATCACCTTCATTGAAAGTAAACGTTGAAATTTAGTACCTCAATGGTAATTAAACCTGCATTTATCGCCCTAACATTTTTCATATTATACATGCTTGTAAATCCAAAACTCTTCTGTGAAAATTAAAGATTATAAGTTGGTTTCACTTTACACACAGAACTGTTTTATTTCTGTCAAAACTATTACTTTATATTTACAACTAGTATAAAAGCCTGTCACAAATAATGGAAACCATTGTTGAATGATTAACAAAATTTATGGAATTTAACTAAAACAAATTTGTCTGTACTTCCAAAATACACCTACTTTTCACTTATTTCACCAGACTTAAGTAATTCTTTAATCACCACATTTTTAGTAAAAACTAAGCAGAAAAATGAAATATTATCACGAACAAAAAAAAAGTACTCTGAAAGAGACTTAAACAGCAGTCTTGAGCCTTTTCACTGTATTCTAGGCCAGGAAGTAGAAACCGTAGTGAGGAAATTCCAACAAATTTTCAGCTCTTTTGACTGTACAAAGGACAAAAGATACTTGGTAGTAATAAATGTTTATTTTTCTTAATGTTTTAAGGCCAAGTAGGTAATATGCGTGTTAAAATACCAAAATAATATTTATTAATTAACATTTATTCACCACTTAAATCTTTTTAAACAGAGACTATAACGTTAGTAATAGGAAGCCTATTTGTAGTCTAATTTAAGCATTAGGCCTAGTACATATATTTGAGAAACCACTTTGAAAAAAACAAAGAAGCTGGTCCAGGCCTAGAAATAATAAAATACTGAGCGGATGTTTTGTAACTCTGGTAGTTTAAGTCTAGATAAGTGTTATAGGAATGTAAACCATTATGTCAGTATAGATCACCAAAACATATGTAATCTTTTTACGACAAGTCCGTCTTAATAACTGTTTATAATGTAAGAATTTTAATGTTACATTCCTTTTAATTGTAAATATAGATGTTTTACATAAGTGTAATTTTTAATTCTTTAACTATTACTTTAACTTATGAGTTATAACCTTTACAATGGTTCACTGAATGGTGTGGACTATGCATGACAGATACATGAATATCAAATGCTACATTTTGTGTAATTTATGGTTTTGATTAATTTCTTTAGTGAGTTGATGGGTAACTACAATGTGCCAAATTAACTATCAGGACTGCTTATTTTTACACAAGTTTTTTTTTAAGTGTGATAACATTAGAAATGGAGGGCTTGTGTTAATAACAAGTAAAAGCTATGGAAGTTCAGATCTACTTGACAGATTTTTTTTGTTACATTACTTACTTGTAATATGGTTTAAAAGATGTCCAGTTTTAATTGACCAGTTCAAAAAAAATGTAAAACACCATTTCTGCTCCTGTTCTATTTACCTCTAGTGAAAATATGCATTTTAACATCTTTATTATTACAATAAAATTAATTTTTCATACTTTAGAAACACAGTTTTATACTTTTGCTTCTATTTGTGCCTAGCTAATGTTTATGTATTTAATTCCCAAGCATATACATAATTTTTTTTCATTTGCTTAGTCTATTTGCTCTATTCTATACACACTGTAAAAGCTACACTCTAAAGGAATTAACTTGAATAAAGAAATATTAACAACCACTGTGTCAGACTAGAAATTACAATCACATACATAGTAATACTTTATACTGTTAAACAATATTTAAAACTGAAATACTTTCTTTAGGTATTTATTTATTTATTGTGTACGAAAAATGCCCAACACACATACAAAAAAAACAGGGTAATAAAACTAACCCACCCACCTTAAAATAAAATTTCATACATGTACTGAAGATAATAGATTAACAAAATATGCAGCTGTTCACTATCAAATATTATAGTTCATTCTCATTTCTCGCAAAGTAATATATTACACGTTGTCATAGGTTACCATTTTTAGTTAATAGACACTAATAGTAGCATTACTACACTATTACATACTACACCTTACAAGTATATCAAATATAACATCTTTTGCTTTAAGTTCAACCTCAAACATATTATTCATTAACAAAACATGTACTTACTGGAATCCATTTGATTTAGAGAAACTAGGAAATATAAATATTAGAACAACACCAATGAAACATATCTAGAAACACTACAAATAACAATATACACAAGTACAATTTTTGGTATTCTACATTTAATGAATTGCAACTCTTGACAACATAAAGTAACACTTGCATCATAAAAAAAGGTATGTTTCAAAAGCAGTGCCACCATACAGAAATAGAACATTACTTTGAAATAATTACACACTATAAAAACAAAAACTACATAAGATGTCCTTCTAAAAACCATTAACATGTTAATACTAGAAATAAACGACTTTATAACACCAAAATGTTGTTTTTATTTAATGTTGTAGTTGCATCTTAGAAGTTTTTGTCAAAGCCACAAAAAATGGTGAAGTTTGAAATGTCCTATTTTCATAAATCATATCAATAAACAAGTTGTAGTAAGTACTATTAATTGTATGACCTATAATTAAAAAAAAAAAAGAAAAAAAAGAGTACAATCAAGCTATATATATATATTAATTATAATTTATACTTTGGATTTTGATTTTACTTTAAAGTGACATTGCCATCACTATCAGTAGTATTAGTGTCAATATCAAATTACTTTTTCATCTAAGTTTATGCATATTACTAAGGAGTTACATTTGAAAAACAAATTTTCATGTATATAAAGATTTTAATACATACATGAATTCGTATTTAATTACTCATATACAAAAGATATGTATACATAATCTAATAAAAATGCTAATTCAAGTAACAATATATCTACGAAATTATGATTATGAATGGCATGTACTTATATAACAAATATAATATTACTATCACACACTTACGGAGGGTTTTGGATGAACCCTTATTTTTTTCATGTAAAAAAAATTCTTATATAGTTATAGCCCAGCTGCTTATGGTATTTAACGTTTTCTACATAGTCTACATTCTTCTGACGAAGTATCACTATTAGTATTAGCATGTTTTGGCTTGAAGTTGAAATAGTCACATGCAATGGCTTATGTTGACACCCTGTAATTGGAAACCTGAAGTGGTATTGCTACCGTCAGGTTTTGTATTTGTAGGCCTGAGATACTGGCTAACTGCTTAAAACTATAACTTATTATAACTATAAGCGTACTTCATTGTACCAAATATCTTTATGTAACTGAAACTCTTTGCCACAAAGTTCATGTTCATATGAGCGTTCGGCATCTACTTGCTCTCCGCCAGCTGAATAATTACCTCAGGTGTACAAAAACCGAAGTAAGAAGACCAAGTGATCTAGCTTTAAGTTTAATGCATAATCATTATGACACTACTATCAACAGTAACATGTTATTTCAGTAGTGCATCCATGTCCGTATGCGATAGCCAATGATTCAGATATCTAATCTATTGTACTATTATTGTATACAGAGTTGTTTAAATTAGTAATATAATTTAACAACTAATAACTACTTTGCGTGTAGATAGTACAGTACTTTACTATAATAAAACATACATATTTAGCTCCCCATGTAGTGTTTTACAACAAAATGATGATTTGTTGCCTTTTTATGTGACGTTTGTGGATTTTACTTTTAATGTGAACAGCTATACAATTGTTTAACTTTAAGCTATATTTCATGCAAAATAGCTTCCAGATATGGTCATAGCACCCATCTTTTTACAAATTTTCTGGAGGTACGCTTCCAGACCCCCATAGCATTAGCATGCTGATTCAGTGATTCGCACAATGTGTTAGCTTTTATTATATTATATAGTTTTAATCTCACAGATTAGACCCCACTTTCATTTTCAAACATTCTGCGTACGGACCTGCCTATCACTATACGAGTATTAAAAACTATTATTATTATAATATTAATAACATTGGTGTAAACATAGATGTAGTTAGTAAAACACATTTATACACACACATTATTCTATACTATTAATATTATACAACACTTAATTTTATCACCTTCTTTGTAATATACAACTTATAGTTTTACTAGTAATACTATTTTAGTACGTTGTAATTTAGTGTTACTAATAGTAATACTCAGTTGCAAGTTCCAGAACATTTCTCGCAACGCTAAGACGAAATAGTACTGGCTGCTGGTCAAAGACCTCTTTGTGAAAAACGCGCCAAAATAACCGCCACTTAATCAGTTTATGCATATCGAAGATAACGTTTCTGAACTCGTTTTTTTTTTCTCCTTACACATGGATTAAAACACAGAATAACGAAACTGTATTTGAATCAAACTTACCAAGAAATATAATTCGTTATACTTCAGACGATCAAAATGCTTAATAATACTGCAGAAATTAGAATACTGATATTGATACACCCAGGAACAAAGGTACGGTATGTTCGTCTGCGCGTTAATGTACGGGTACACTTTCAAAGCCACGTTTCTAAGCGCCTACACGGGGTTTTCGTATTGGCTGGAAGATTTTCACTTGGACCACCCTTTCATACAAAATGAGAATATCCCGTAGAGAAACGAACGGCTGAATGGTTAGAAAAACGAATGGAAATTTCCATTCCTGAGATTTCTTCTTCCCTGCATCCCTTTAATGCTGAAGAAAACGCGGGAAGCTCAGAGGAACAATAATATCTGCCGTTTTCAGAATATCGCAATTTATTTACGTAAAAATGTAACAGAAAAAAATTAATCTGCAAAAACTTTATATGCTGAAGTAAGTACTTTTGATTTGAAAGTATAAATAACGTTTCATTTTTGGACGATTTCAATGAAATGATACAAGATGAATATGTATTAATATGTCAACCAAACTCTCTGCTATATGCAGTGCCGACGAGTCCTTTCGCGCAATACCAAGGCTCAGCGGGTCGGTGGAATACGACTGGCCTATTAGAGGTCTAGATTATTTGTATCATCAGTTGTTTAAACAAAAACTATAATAGGTGAACTAAATTAATTAAGTAAAATGTAATTATTAAAAACTTTATTTAAGTCATTCGTAATTCGGATTTACAGTAAGGATTAAAAACAATGCTATTTATTTACTTTTAACACCAATTATGTATTATTATTAATTTAATTAACTTTGCTATCGTTCAGAAGGACTGGCAAATCAGCAAACTAGTCAACTTGTTTCCAGAGCGATTAAAGCAACCACAGCGTCACCCCTGGTAATTCAGCGCTAAGTTTGAAGGTGTATATAGTTAAAAACCGGGGTTTGATACCCGCTATAAGCAGACCACAAATAGCCTATTGTACAGCTTTGCGCTTAACAACAAAGCGCAGCGTCAACGGGATAAAACTAGATTAGTAATACATAGAGCTTATGAGTGAAAGAAAATAGTAATAATCATAATATGTCTCCCACACCAGATCTGCCGTATCCAGTACAAACTCATCTACCCGTGTCAGGAGATGATGACAGGTTTTAATTTCACACGCCTCGTCAGATTTAGAGTTAGGTCTTTTAAACTATTTCTTCTCAAATTACAACTCTCTCTTTTTTTTTTACGATGCAAGTGGGACAAATAATGACAGTTCTTAGTTTTACAAGAAAGAAGGGCATTTGGTCAAGATAGGTTAAGACATGACAAAGTATAAATTATAATTGCCAAGAAAAGAAAGGAGTCAGTATACCTAAACTAGTTTCGTATGGTAGTTTACCTCGACACAAAACACTCTTTCGAAAGCATTCTTAGCTTTATTTAGTAGTACGTGATCAGTTAAAATTTAGTGTCAAATTAGAACAAGTTATACAACTTACAGTGGATACAAGTACGAAAGCACTTTTAATGTTACTAGAACATACATATGTATTTAACAAAACTTAAAATTTTGACAAAATTATGAGCAATAGAGCAGAAGTCTTAACTTGTACTTGGATATTGGTACTGTTTATATAAACTGGTATGCGGCCCTACTTTTAATAAAATTTACAAAATTAATAATCCGCAATACAGCACAATATCAATTTTGAAGGTAGACTATTTTCTCTGATGATCCTATTAAAGAACAGTTTACAAAACTAAAATAAAGTATACTATTCGAGAAATTATAATCTTAACATTTTGGACATGGTTCGATCAGGTGGTTATCAGAATTTGATGAATTATCTAACAAAATGAATAACTTTTTCTAAGTTACCACTTTTTAACGCAGAAGTAAAACTATTTTAAATAGTCGTAATTTTTTTTTATCTAACATAAAATTTCAAAATATATAACATTTAATTATTTTTTTACTCATGGTGGGTCTGAACTGAAGG
>NW_013665633.1:1642028-1670809 GCF_000517525.1 Limulus polyphemus | reverse complement strand
AGGAAAGAAAAAAAAACCGTTTGGTTTACCATGCTACTATGTAATCCTAACATAACAAAACAATTAAACTAATTACAGGCTAACAAGTAGCAAAGTATAAAGTTTTTGTATAAATGCTTAACTTAAAGCTTATTCCCATCTTATTTATTACAAAAATACATTTGGCTTGTAACCTGTCTTTGATCGACTTATCAAACTTTTACGTTTTTCGAATTTTCCATAACCACATCAAAATTCAAATACAGACGGCCGTGTTGGTTTTTCTTTTAAGTTTTCACAGAATGTTTCTGCTAAATTAGAAATATACTCACACCCATAGGTCATATAAAGAATTTGAGTAATAAAATATGCAAATAAAACAAATTGAGACTATGAGAGTGAGACAGTGAGAAGGCGAACAGAATATTTCAAATATGACGTCAAAACAGTACGCCACACCAAATGAAATAGTTAGGGATGTGCAATTTGTAATTTATAATATAATCTTTTTATTCACCCAGGTGGAAGTTATATCCAGGCGCTTCTTTGAATGTAGTAACTCTCGGCGGTTTCACTCTGTTAATCAACTTAATCACTGGTACTGTGGTAGTGGTACGGAGACATGAGTGAAGTTAAATAATATCACAGTACGTTCTTGTACCTACGTTCTTGTTTTGATATATAATATACTACTCTTACGCTAAATTGAAGTGTCACAAGTTGTTGTAGTTAGTAGTAACACAATTCAACTTGTATAATTAAATACAACTAGTACTAGTAGCATAGGACTAAACTCTACAGACTACAGTTACTGAGTCAGTGTTATGTGACAGCTTCCTAATAGTAATACTTATAATAATGATATTATTATTATGAAACATGTAAAGAACAATATCATTTTAGTGCAAATTGTCCTCACTCTCTATTTGAGTTGTTCTTAAATAAGCCTGCGGAGAGTAAATCAAATACCTTTCCAAAATATGCTGCCCAATGACTTGGCGTCCACCCATAGAAAGTATCCTCCTCAAGGAGTGAATGGCTCCCGGATTTCAACAGGAAGGAAAGCGCTTGAACGTCACCGTCCCTACATGCTCGATGTAAAGGGAACTTACTATGAAAAATGAACTCATTGTTTTCACACCATACCTCTTCAAGTTGATTTTCTTCGACATGCGTCATACCTATTATGAAACGAAAGTCGTTTTTATATAACCAGACTTTAACTTAACAACAAATCAATAACATAGAGAACCTATGTGGTTTCATTCTTACGTAGCGTAGCCTCGACAACCTCGATTTGTTTAGACATCCGGGTAAGTCGGTAAGGTAAAAATGCCGGTTACTTAACGGAAAGATGCCTAGCTTGAAAAATTTAGCGTCCTCTATTGCTCGAGAGATGCATCGATCGGAGATAGGTGGAATATATGGACTGGATTATTTGGGTTACAAAATGCCATAAAATAGTAATATGCAGAGAATAATAAAAGGGAAGGGGCTAATTGATAAAAAGGGTACATTTCAAGCAACGTAAGACAAGAGTGTTTTTTTTTTTTTTGTACACACAGGGTAAAAAATAGATAAGAAGGAGATGTCTTCTTCAAATCATATTCAGTTTGTCTTATAACCACTTTTTTGATCTAACACTAAGCAGCTAATTCTCGCGTATTAAAACTGAACAGCGTATCACAAGTATTATTTTTTTACTGTAAAATACTACAAGTCCCTGTGTTTTGTTCATTTTAAAGTTAATTTTCTCCCATGAATAACTCGCAGCAAGCAAGGTTGGAATCAGGTGTATAGCTCTTTAGGTAGTTATTGACAATTTTTATGACAGAGAAAAGGGACACTTTTAGCGATTAAAGGCAGGGGCCTAAGCCTAGCCCCTCTCTCCGCAAGTCACTGCATAAATGAACCAGTTCTTAATTGATTAACTATGATATCACGAGTAATTTCTATTGGCTTCATATGATGGTTCCATAGTACTATATCAGTTTTCTAAAGTTTTCAGCAAAGTTGATATGATATTTAAATCAGAATGTAAAAAAAAAAGTTTGAGATCACAAATAAAAATCAGATTCTAAATAAGCTATTACAATCTCAAATAATAATCGAACTCATAATGGGAGAGTGGCTTCATGAAGTGGCGCGATCAGTTGAAATTCAATGCAATATCACGCTAAGCTCAAGTTGTGTAAACCTATGGGCCTGTTGGTTTCTCATGCTTTTTCAACTTTCGGCGTTCAAACGGTAACTTATATGTTTTAGAATTTAAGGACATTTTACCCATTTTAGTTAACATTAGTCTATATTGTTGTAACCATTGTTGGGTGTTTTTTTGTGGCCCATTCGGTAAAAAAATAATGCAAAGTACAGTCTACTTAATGATAAAAGTTTTATTTCTTCGACTTCAAGTTGGCTATATCTAAGTTCACAATAAACACTAATACAATTTCACTTACTTGTTAACTTTATTTTATGTAAGGTACTTTCTCGAACCTTTAATACTTTGGCCCAACCGCAACTCAAAGTTTACAAAACTGTAATAACTGATTCACCTAACAAACCAAACTGACATACTCAATAATCAGTTATCAACTGTAACACTCACAAACCAATTGTGTGGTGTGTGTGTGTGTGTGTGTTTGAAATTAAGCACAAAGCTACACAATGGGCTAATATGTGCTCTTTTCATCACATGTATTGAGATCCGGTTTTAGGCGTTCTAAGTCCGCAGACATACCGCTGTGCCACTGGTGGGCACAAATCAACTGTCAACATATTCAAGAGTAACTCGCGTTTTTATATTGCTATTGTTAAAATTGTTTCTTTAGCTTTCAAGAAAATTCCAGACAATGAGCCATGAACTCATCAGGTGACATAAAACGTCCTCTAGCCAACATTAATAAAAACGTGTAAATTAGAAAGAGAACATAGCTACAACACTGATCCTTTCCTAGACTGCGAAGTCCTTTGAACAGTCCTATTACACAAAGCTGGTACCTTAAACTTTAACTTTCATAGTCAATAATAAAGTAACTCTTGGCAATTAACAATATAAATATTCACGCATAAGAACTCGATAATTATTAGATCATTAATTAATTCTGTGAAACAATGTACAATCACACGTTTAACTAATTTATGGTTTATGGTATTAAATTGGTTTGACCTCTTACCCGTTACCATTATCTACTGTCTTGTGACTGGGGTAGATAGTCAAAGTGGCTCTATCCCTGTTGATACTCTGGGAGTGATCTTGACATGTACCTCGGAATCCCCAGCAGGTTGACTTGCCCATGACAAAATCTTCTTTGAAGTTAACCAGTTGGCTGTTCTTCGACTACCTTACTCCCAAAAATTATCAAAGTAAATTACCTTTGGTATGAACTTCTAGTCCTCTAGAAGTTCTAGATTCTATAAACCACATTATTGTCATTTTCTTAATTTTGGAGATAGTTCTCTCTTTCAATGTGTAATGTACAGCCATATTATTTTACCATAATGAAATACATTCTTATCAGTATTTAGATCATAATGAATTCTCATCTTATCACTAATGATTTAAGTATTCTTCGATAAAGCCATACTTAATGATGCTCCTTAATCTCACAACATAATCTGTGTGAAATTGTTGAGTGTTGATTGTCAAAATGTGAATATAGAAAGTCCAATTGCACTTTCAGTTATCTTCCAAACATCAATGATGGTGGCTTGTTTCCTGTAACTTCAAGTGTCACTGTTCAATAACTCATGTGTACGAATGGAAGATCTTGGTCCCACATTTTCTAATGATCATCTATATATATGGTTAATTGATCTAAAAATATATGGTTGTGTGTCTTTACGGTTCCACCAGAATAGGTATGAAGGGCTGTTGTCCCAGTCTTTCTATTTTCAAGGGTTTGACACATATATATTTATATATCTAGAAACAAAGCTGGTTGATAGATCTGTCCCAGATCTGAGTGAAGTTCAATAAGCACCACCCCAAATCTTGAAATAAATTCTTTCTTGCTACACTTTTTACTTCTGATTAGGATCAGCATATATTTTTGCTTATTTGGGAAATAGTTTGTTATCACCACCAAGATGTATTTGCTCTAATTGCTGTTCTGTGATAGAAGGCTAAGCATTTTGACAGCAACTCTATCAAGTGATTCTCCAACAAAATATGGTTGTAGTTGTCAATGTTGTTTCCTTCATAGACATTTTTACTCACATCACAGCTCATAAGATTTTTACCAATCCTCTATACATTTCCACTATGCAACCTAAACAGAAACATTTGTATACCCTCTGCAGTTTTTCTTAACGCTTAAATAACCAGCTACTGGATGGTTCCAAAGGCAGCCGAGTGCTTCTGACTATAGTGACTGTGAAAGTACCAAATGAAGTCGTAACTTATGCGCACTGATATCTTCCTATTTTGACATAACAAGCCTTTTCATAGACATAATTAATCCAACTTTACCCAGGACATTTTTGTTTTCGGACTGTATTGAGTCAGTGTTTGCCAAGATAAGGTGGATCGTTTTGCATCATTCCTGATCCACTGAAAATTGGCTAAATACTTATATATTTTTTTCTGAGAATCTTTTAGTTGAGTGTTGGACCATATTAGTTCATCATCTGTGGATATTTCATTTTGGATTCTGCTTTTTGCAATTAAGGATATCCATCATTTTGTACTTTCCTTTTTTACAATGCTTACATTATTCAATACTGTAAGGTCTTCAAGATAACGCATAAACATTTTATTTGTCCAGCCTACGTCGCGAGATTTGCTGAAGAAATTATCTTGGTATTCTATCAGTAAGTTATGTAATCTGATTCATGGATCAGTTGTAAGTCTTTCACAGCTCTGGTCACACAGTTTCTGTAAATTAGGTAGTAAGGATATATCTTATATGTAGATTTAACACCAGACTTCCTACATATTGTTTTCAAGGTGGCTGCTTCTGGTGTTCTGTAGTGTGGAAATACTACTTGTATGACTTTATACCTTGAACTGTTCCATCCAGTATTTGCTCAGATTTAATGATTTATTGTTTTCATTGCTCTAATGATGGCACCTGTAGTACAGGGATGTACTATATGTTTTCCACCCCTTTAACTAAGAAAGTAAAATATTTATATGCATGTCCTTTTTCATGGTTTCCCAGATGGAACACTGTAATGTTCAAGTGCATTTCTAGCTTTTACTTTCCTTAAGGGGTGAACTATTTTAAGTGAAGATTAATTAGCCTATTTACCTGATTTTTTTTTTTTTTACCAGAATAAAGAATTATTTTTAATTAACTAGCTGAGTTATTCTTGTTGGTGAGTCAAATAATAATTGTGAGTGGACTCGTCCTTGATCTCCACTGTTTCTTGGCCAGCTGATTTAATAGGCATCAGGAATCATGAACTTGAAAGTTTACTAACTATTTAAAACAGTGTTAGAGATTGGGAGAACGGAGATTTTACAATGAAATTAAAGAGAGTTGATACAGATCTAAGAAATATTTTAAATTTATGGATATTTTCGTGTATGTTTTTATTGTTAACTTGTTCAGCAGAAGCCAATATTTTCCTTTTGTTAAGATAGTGAGAAATCATAAAATTCTCACATTAGAACCGTGTGTTTCTGTGGGTTTGTAGCTTTTCTTTCATTTTATTTCAGGAGAACTCCCAAAGTTCTCATGCTGTGTTAGGCGTTCACTTCCATAAATGAAGTTTATCTTCGTTGTTTACTTTCACTTTGTCTAGGGTAAGAACCATAAGATTCTTGCCAGTGATTCAAAATTGTTTGTACTCGTCGTATGCAACCGAGTTTTAGAGTTGGCATCACCTTAAGTTGGAAGCATAGTTATTGGAGCACTGGGTCTGCCATTGTTAGAATCGTTTTTAAGTGAAGTTGTCTTGTTGGATAAATCCTAGGAAGGAGTTGTATATCACGATTCTAGTGTATTAACATACATTAAAGTGAGAGTATCATAATCTAACTTGGGGTTATTTTTATCTAATAGTTTTATTTCACTCATTCCAACTTACAAAAGGGGATCACATAAAATAACATAAATATTTTCACATAAAAGTTTTCATTAGCTCTTGCTGGTTCCACACTTTCTATTGTGTTAGTGGAGTATTACTTATTTGTGTTGTTAACTGTGAATCATTAAATATTTGTTTTTTTTTTGTATAAACCTAGTCTGGTCTCCTTCTTTGTAACTTAGGTGTCGCAACTCGTAGGGAGATATACTTCAATATCTGATATCCCAGAACCTTCAGCTATTAGCACACCTAACCTTTCTACTTTGGTGGTCATCTTCGAAATATCAAACATTGCTATTGTTCAGGTCCACAGCATTCTGCTGACAAATAATTTTTCAGAATAAAGCTGAAGTTTTTTATTCTACATTTGCCAGTAACTACATTTAATATTGTTCCAAATAAGTCGTTCTATTAGCATTTGACTTCTTAATGCATATAATAACTGTCTGGAAATTCCTTCTCCGATGTTCTAATTGTTAAGTGTCGCACCAGAGTTCCTGGTCATAGGCTGTAAAACTGTTTGAAGCGAAACTAATCTCATGTCCACGTTTCTATGTCAATTACCCATGCATTATGTTGTGTTGAGAAGCTTTTCACAGTGAGAGTGTCTTACAACTTTTCTTTTGCTAGAATTGTATTACCACTTGTTTGCACCAGCTTACATTACCAGATTGAGTCAAATAGTGTTAGTTGTAGAACCAGTGTCGATCTACACATTGCAAGACTTCCTACCAATGAATCCACTGAATTCTGGCATGGTTTCATCAAATAATAAACTGATTATCTCAAATGGAGTAGAAGGAGTATTCTCAGCTGAACTGTGCCTCTTAAGTCCAGTTAATTCCCATTTTCCAACGTCTGGTTAACTCTTTGTTGTTTGTTGACGTGTATGAACTCATGGATTAATACTCAGGGTATCAACTTCTTGGTTTACTATAATCTGTTGATTCATGACAATCTTTGCTGTAATGTCTGTACTTTCCAAACTCATAGCAATTCCACTTTTATGTCATCCCTTGTGAGTTTTTCTCTTGCAGGCTTTTGTTTCCTGGCAATGTGTCATTTTAAGATGCAACTGAAACACCTACTGTCCCGTTGTTTGTTTCTTCCATTTTGAGTAACCATTTGTTTAATTAATTCTTCTGGACTTTCAACAAAGATAGTTGATATTTACACAATATTTGATCTAATGATCCAATAATTCCTTGATGGTACTATTAGTTGTCTATGTGTAATTTTAATTATTTTACCCATCCTCATTCAGTAAGGCATCTATGAATTAGTTATGCCAATGAATCAGTCATTTCACGCGGAGCGTCTGGATAGGATAATTGGATAATTGAAGCTAATATCTTACCCTTCCTTCCCCCTCTTTTCTGTAAAACTTCATTCTGATGTCATACTCCTAATTTATTTGATAAGGTGGCCGCCAATGCTTAACAGCTGTTGTGGCTATCTACTGAAAGTTTACTGTATTGTTTAAGTTGATCCTTTCAAATGGACAGCAAGATGAATAACTCACAGTTAATTTCTCCATCCATTCGCTTTATAAAGTATTTCAAACTGTTTCTGATATGCTTCACTTGGCACCTTTCAGTCTTACTCAGTTGGTTTTTTAATTAGGGGATGTTGTTGAAATGATCTACTAAATTCTGATGAGGTAGCAGTTGTTTGATATCCAAGACTGTTCAGTTTAAGAGTTATCATTTAGTTTATTTAGTGATTTCAGTATTTAGTGATTATTTAGTTTTCATAACAAGAGTGTTAAAAGTTAATTATTTTAAAAGCAATAGTTATAACTACTTTCGTTACGTAAATCTGTACGAGCTACACGTTGAGTATGCAGTTTAATTGTGGTACTAAACTTTTGTAATATTGTTGACGTCATCTCAATCGAAGCTTCTAAGTCTTTCTCGTTATGTTTAATATTGTTATTAGTAGATGGCTAGATATTTCTAGATTTTTTCTGTCGCGTGTTATAAATACGTGCAGACACAGAGAGCAAATAAGTAAGTTAGTGAAAGTAAAAGTGAAAAAAGTGAAGTTAGACTAGGTGATCGTGAGTTTAGCCATAAAGTGTGTATAGTGGCGACGTTTTAGAGTGTAATAACTGCAGATTATTTTGTAATAACAGAGTAGAGAAGAAGAATTCGCTTTGTCAATTGGGTTCTAAAGTAACTAAACCAGCCTGTGTGGACTTTTGACATAAAAGAGAGTTATTTAAATACGTGCAGATGCAGAGAGCAAGTTAAGAAAGTTAGTAAAAGTGAAAATAAAAGTGAAGTTAGCATGCGTTATTATCAGTTTAGCCATAATGGGCGATTTCTAAAGTGAGTTTCACAGCTGTTATTATAATAATAGAGGTAGAGGAGAACCCACCTCTGGATACAACTGTGATAATCGATGGTGTAACGAATTTTGTTTGTACATACGTTTGACTTGTTTTGAATATATTATTTTGAAACAAATGGATTGTGTGCTGTCCGTTTGTTGTTGAAATTTATTGTGAACAAGTCACAGACACCTACTGTAAAGAATCGCGGCTCTATAAAACCTGACAATAGTGTAACCGGAGTAGTAGTAGTAGTGACAGGTGTAGATCAGATTGCTTCTCCTATTACATATGGCGTAGTTAATGACGTTTGAGGTTGGAATTCTTGCATTTGCCAACTCACTATGCAGATATTATATTTTGACACTGGTGTTTTTGAACTTCTTTCTTACTTTATAGTTTTAATCCTGCACTTCTCCAATCTTGTTGTTATAATCCTTCTGTAAATTTTCAATTTCTTTTCAACATCAATCTACACAATTTCTATCTTGTCTTCCACCATACTGAGCTAGGTTCACTGTTCTAATGTAAATCTTATATTATGTTCTTGTAACTCCCCTCTTAACTTCCTGTCTCTTTTACCGTATTGTCCCCCGGTAGGACAGTGGTAACTTTACGGACTTACAATAATCAAATCTGGGGTTCGATTCCCCGCGGTGGACACGCAAATAGCCTGACGTGGTTTTGTTCTAAAACAAACTTTTTCGTGTATTGTTGTGAGAAATTCCAAAAAAAGAAACAAATAAACAAACTTTCTTCGAATTTTCTATTTCATCTTATGTTAATTTTCTTTCTTTTTTTTTTGTCTTATTTTTTATTTTCTGCCTCTGTTTTCTTTATCTTTAAATTTCTTATCTCTTCTTTTTTCCACTATTCTTTATTTCCTTAAAATTTCCACTCTCGCTTTGGGAACATGTCATCATTTTGAATTTGTGTCTGGATTATTATTTTATCTTGAACAAAATAATTCCACTCTTAACATAAGTATTGTAACATTATTTTTTGTGGATGGGTTATTTTGGATTATTTGTTGAAAAATAATAATGCATAGTCCAGTCCACTTAATGACAACAAAAAGGTTTATTTTTTTAACTTCACTGATAGGCCTAAGCTCATAGGAGAAGCCTGTACAACACTTTTACTTATTTGCTACATCTCTTGTAAGTACAGCATTTTGTCGTATCTCTAGTGTTTTGTCACAAACTCATACTCAAAATTACAAAACTGATTTAATTGGCCAACTGCTGACAGTAACAGTAAAAGTAAGTAACCATCATCTTCTGTGACAGACTCGCAAATTAATCATTAACGAACTTTAGCATAATACAAATTTTTATATGGTTGATATTGTTTCCCAAACCTTTAAGATGATCACAAACAATGAGTCATGTGCTTATCATATAACGTCAAAACTCCCTATAGTCAGCATTATTTCAAACGTGTAAACTAAAAACAAGTAAACAAAACCTAAAAAATATAGTTTAAAGCTTGAAGTTTATAAAACAGCTTTTTATGTTTTCTGCTTCAAAAAGTGATTTTAGCATTTGATAAACTTATAAATTATGTTTATTATATAATTGGAAAAGATTTATTTATTTCGAATGCTCCGAAACAGGTGTAATTTCAAATAAATAAATAAAATAAACTAAACTATAAGTATTGTGGCCCGTTCTTGAATTTGCTAGTCCTGCATATCTAAAGTTTCCGAAAATCGGAATAATTTCAAATACATCAACCTGTGATGTTGTAACAAATTTCAACTTCAAAAACATTTAAAGTTACTTTATTATTTTACAGAGTTTTCCTTTTGTTGTAATGCAGAGTTGACGTTTTCAAATTCAGTTTTTTAATATTTTTATGAGTTCTAAACATTTGTCTTAAAATTTATAGATTTTAAACAAATATAAATCACAATTGTATGTTGGTAAAAATATATTTTAAAATAGTTGTATTAATGTTATTGTATATATATACATTAACATGTTCTGAATATTACTTGTTGTTATAACTTGGTTCTTTGAATAATGTTGCAATAACATTTCATTGGCAGTCTTCTTGTATATAATTGTGACATTGGTATGAAGTTGAAGGAATATCAAGCTGAAAAATGCAACGGTACCAAATTACTAATATTTTTGTTAATCTCATTGATTTTATGGTATGCCAACACTTAAGGTGTATCAAGTCACAATTATCAATTGTTTAATTTAATGTGTGGTATGGAAAGCATAATCAGTGTTTCCTATCTCTTTTAGTATAGCCACGTGAACGTTAAATTTAACTAAGGATTTTAATTTTTTAACATTTATATATTTGTAGTTTTCAAAATGAAATAATTTTCAAGGAATATGGCTAAATTACTTTTACTCTAGTTGACTATTTTTTGGATCATTTCTATTTGTTGTCATGTGAACTTTCTCATAGGAAAGATAGCTGTTTAGTGGAATACATGTATAGGTGGGAAGTGATCTTTGTCATTGGTGGGCCATGTTATACTTTTAATCCTCCTTGTTTTTCTATTGGAATGACCAACATGCTCTCTGGGAGATATGATGCTATTGTGTTCGAAGATAGTGGTTAGGTTTTTTAGTCTTGAGAGAATATTAACAATCCTTATCCATAGCTCCTCCTGGCAAATTATTTTCCAATCACTATAGAGAGAGAGGAGTTGCCCATCGTCATTGTTCACTCATCTTTCTATTTCCATGTAGCATAGCATTTTAAAACTATGTTGCCTTTATTTTTTTCGTAAATAACCAAAGAGTATCAGGAACTGCAACCTTTCGCCAAGAGATGGCGGGAGTTGAGAGAACCGGCTCTAGGGAATAATAATAATAATAATAAAAAAACATTGATATATATACTTACTTGCTGTGCTTGTTATAGTTTACTCTTGGGAAGTTTTATTCAGGGAAGCATTGGACAACTTTATGTGTAAAGCTTGTATGTGACAAGCATTGGAATTTTATTCTCGTGTAATGAAACTGATAGCTCACAATGGACTCCTTTTATTTTCATCACCCTGATTGTAATTGAGATATTCTTCACCAGCCTCAAAAGACACTAGAATCAGGTATGGTATCCGAGATACACTGTTCTGCAAGTAGAAACAAAAGTTATATCATGGAAGAATAAATATTCTGAATACGCTATTTATTAACCAATGTAACTTCAATGTGATGTTTATATTTAAAAACTGTAAATGTTTGTTTGTTGGTTTTGAATTTCGCGCAAAGCTACACGAGGACTATCTGCGCTAGCCGTCCCTAATTTAGTAGTGTGAGACTAGAGAGAAGGCAGATAGTCATCACCACTCACCGCACACTCTGGGGCTACTCTTTTACCAATGAAATAGTGGGATTGACCGTAACTTTATAACACCCCCACGGCTGAAAGAGCGAGCATGTTTGGTGGGACGGGGGGTAGTAAATGTATGAATAAACCACAAGTCTTAAACTATTAGAGAGAAATGGATAAACTTTTAACGTGTAACGAACGAATAAGCAAAGAATTACTCTGAAACAATCACACACATAAAATTAAACAATTTGACCAGCTATTCACTGTTCTGCAAATATACTTATTGTATGTTAATTTAGTATAGGGTATACAAGACAATATCCTAGAAAATTTCGATTAATTAGAGAATAAATTCAGTGAGATTCACGTGATAATACTAGGCTTAATAGGTTTGGTTTGTTTTGAAGTTCGTGCATAGTTGCTCCAGGGCTATCTGCGATAGCCGTCCCTAATTTAGTAGTGATAAACTAGAGGGAAGGCAGCTAGTCAACATCATTCACCGCCAACTCTTGAGCTACTCTTTAACCAACGAATAGTGGGATTGACCGTTACTTTATAACGTCCCCACGGCTGAAAGGACGAGCACGTTCGTTGACAGGGATACGAACTCACGACCCGCAGATTGCGAGTCGAGCGACATAGCCACAAGGCCGTGTCAGGTTCGACTTTTAATAGGTCAACGTAAGTAGATGCGTCAACGTGTAATATTTCACATAAAATTCCCGATCTTGCCTGGACGGTCATTTAGTGTATTCCACATAGTTTGTGGTATATAAAGCTTATATTTTCTTCATACTCTATGCTAAGAAGTAAAAAATATATAAAAAAATTGACGTTCATCAAGGATTGCCATAATAAATAATGTGTAAAAATATTGACGGTTTGTCAGAACATTGAGATTTAGGGCTTGTTTGTTGTTCAACACAAAACTACGCAATAGGCTATTTATGTTGTGTCCACCTCGAGGATCTAACTCCACATTTTAGCGTTATAAGACTTCAAACTTACCGCTGAGCCACCGGGGGGGGGCGATGTTTTATGGATGAATGGAACATGTAGAGACACAACTGATAACATCATGAAAATCTTAACAGAAACTACCAAAGTGAAAATGATACATAATGGTAAAACACCAACTTTCTCTACTGTTCAGTATGTATCATATGAAAATGGTTAATTTCAAAACTGAGTACTGCGTTTCAGTGAATGCGAGATCTTCAAGAGTTTCTGTTTTATTAATCAGAATTGCTTTATATTTTAGAAGTGGGCGAAATCAAGCAATGAAACACTCAAAACATTTACCTATTCACAGATGCACCAGCGCCATTAATTGCTTATCCGATAATTTATAAATTTTAAAAGTTCGTACAAATTATTTTGAGATTTTCACTTATGACAGGTGTGTATTTAAACTCTGCTAGCAGTTCTTAACAAGTATTACTCAGTTTCATTGACTCACCCTAACCCTTCCATACTTGATTGAGTGATCATCTACAAAGCTACACAATGGGCTGTTTGTGCTCTATCCATCGCGGTTATCGAAACCTGATTTTTGCGTTACACTCTTTAGTCTTAACGCTGAACGACCAGCGGTTATGATTTACACGTGAGGCCTTTATAAACCAAAAATGATTGAATTCACAACTAGCGTCTCCATAATTTTTTATTTAATTTATTTTTTATAAGTTGTTAAATTTCTGTTCCTTTGTTCACCAGTGCTGTACCCCCCCCCCCCTGGCTCAGTTGTGAGCTGGAGGGCTTGTAACACTACAATTCTGGATTCGATCAGTGCGGAGAGCACAGTAGAAATAGCCCAATGTGCTGCTTTGTGCTTAAGTAGTAAATAAAAATGATTCATCAAAATTTCTGAAATATGTTGTTTGACACCAAGAAAATGTTATATCTCAATTGAAAAATTTGTCACAAAAGTTAGCTGGCCCGGCATGGCCAGGTGGTTAAGGCGCTCGACTCGCAATCTGAGGGTCGCGGGTTCGAATCCCCGTCACACCAAACATGCTCGCCGTTTCAGCCGTGGGGGCGTTATAATGTGACGGTCAATCCCACTATTCGTTTGTAAGAGAGTAGCCCAAGAGTTGGCGGTGGGTGGTGATGACTAGCTGCCTTCCCTCTAGTCTTACACTGCTAAATTAGGGACGGCTAGCGCAGATAGCCCTCGTGTAGCTTTGCGCGAAATCCATAACAAACAAGCAAACACAAAAGTTAGCACTAAAAATTAAATCATTGTATAGGCTACTAACTATGAAAACATTTAGCACGACGATATTTATAAGGTTTTAACAAATGACCACAACATTCGGATTCTTAATTATTTCCATGTGCCACAAACAAAATCTCACAAGTTATCAAAACTTTTAAGTATTGGTTAATCAGCTTAAACCTTTATTTTTTCACATCTTGATGAAGCAATTTTTGGAGACAACATTTTGTTAATTTTAAGATAATAGATTCGTTCGCCACCAAAAATATTAGGATATACAGTTATTGTGCTTATATTTGTTGACTCGATGATTTAAACATACTGAAACCCAATACACAGACTTAACGCACGGATTCTGCATTCAAATTGACTTAACGTTTCTTAACATAGTTAGTTTCTCAATTTGTGCTCACAAGGATTTCAATAATCTTCTTCAAGTGTTCGCCATTTGCATGTAATTCTCACAGCAGAAATGAAAATGGGATATAATGTGTTTTTTTTTTACATCCTCTTCACCGCTGTTCACCTGAACGACACTTCATGTACTCAATAGACAGATCAGAATCTCCTGAGGTTTGGGCATAGTCACCATTAATTTTTCAACTGGTGACTAGAGAGAAGATAACCAGGCAACATGCCATCTAAATCGCCTACTTTTAACCGAATAGAAGGATTAACTATTGCAATTGAAACGCATCCATAACTAAGACCTTGAGATCCTCAATTCGATGAGCTAACCATGAGGCCAAGGTTGGTCCGCCTCCTGTACTGATGAACTAATTCAAAATATTAAAAGGTAGGTGCCTGTGATGTTAGTTTTATCTATAATAATGTTAGGTTAATATAACTGGTAAAGTTAATTTGTTTTAAAAGTTCCAGTTTGATATAAGAAAAACAAAGTATCGGGCTATCTTCTGTGTTCACCGAGGGGAATTGAATCCTGATTTTAGCGTTGTAAATCCGTAGACTTACCGCTGTCTCAGCGGGGGACCAAAGTCTTTGAATTCAAGCTTAAAACCGTATGTTGAGAGAAAATTGACAAATTCTGAACCGATATAGTATACAAGAAAAATTGATTTGGTACTAAATGGGACAGTTTTAAGACCACTGAAAATTCTGAAACGTTATGGCGAATTGATTGTATGGTTTTATGTCTAGCCGATTAAGTACCGAGGGGATCATGCTCTTAGTTACCGGCCAAATCGCCGTTACAATTTCAAGCTTATTCTGCAGCCAAAGAAGTTTAAATCTACTATTCGAACACACGATAACTGAGCACGAGAAATCTATAACATTTTTCTAAATAGAACAGTGCAGCTGCTGTCGACGTCGGAACGAGAATAAAAAACATGTTTTTACAGCCTTTTGTGAAAGGCTGCTCAGTTACACGGCATAATCTATAAAATGTTCGAGTGATTGATGTATACTTCACAATGAAATTTTAGTTTTATTTTGCTTTTGTGCGTAAAACAAACACATTCACGAAATTTCCAATTAACACCATAATTAGTAGATCGAATAAATCTATATGTGTCGCTTTATGTTCCAAAGATGGTCTCATTTTGGAGTATTCACGTTTTGAATGATTACTAATTACCCACCATGATCCCATCTATACATGGTTTGAAATGTTACCCCTGCTACTCCTTAAATTATCAGCTCACTTTTAACCCTATAAATACTAACTGTTGTTTTTTAAACACCCCTTTTCTAAACGTTTTTATGTATCGAATTAGTTGTGGGTTCACGATTTTGTTGTTCACAGGGTTCCTAATAATAGGAGTCATACAATACAAACAATAGTACCACTAATATTGCAATTGATCCCACTAATTACTGCTGGGGTCCTACTGAGTATCGATACCCGTGGTGGGCAGAGCACACATAGCCCATTGTGTAGCTTTGTGCTTAATTCCAAACAAACAAACAACCAAACCTACTAAGTATTTTACTGAAAAAATGGGGGATTGCATCTAATTATTTTCATAAGATTTTATATCTAGTGCTTTAAAAAGTAAAAACATAAAATTACTGAATATGTGGATCCTAGCGGTAGTGAACTATATAAAAACAAGTTGGTAAATTGAACGTTAAAAATCTTGAAACGTGACAATCCCATTTAAGGCGTTTCAGTTTTACATATTTCATCATATTGTTTTTAGTTTATGGGGAAGAAAAATCAAAAACTATTTGAACTAGAATGTATCTATATCACAAAGAATGTTTTGGATCTTCCATGCCGTGTAGTTGTATTGAAAGATGTATTATTATTTGCAGTTTGAATTTATAATGTTATATTTCAACGCTGAGGTGGAAAGCGTTAAATTATGTTACCAAAAACAAAATAACCCATTGTATGGTTTTTAAAGAAGTATGGAATAATACAATTTTGATTTTGTGGGTTATAAGCTGGCTATTGTAGCATGTTTGCATGACGTTCTCCTCCGAATAGAGGGGGGGGGAGGCTCCATTGAAAGTAAAGAAATGTCACGCTTATAGAGGATGAGTAGGTTATATTAAAACTATTTAGGGGCCTCATCACTTCATTACAGTCCATGCTACTGAGTTATTTGACGAATGTACATCTCCACAATAGACTTGCATTGTAGTTGCCTAGCATTGCTGTCATGTTCCAAGCACACCAACTCCCCCCTGTGAGTTTTACACAGTCCAGCTAACGTACGAAGATGACGATTTCCCAGCACCTGTTTCAACAGTCCGAGTGGCCTGCCAGTATGTCTTTGTATGGAATATCATAAATGCCGGTTTGAAACTTTTGAAACTACTCTTTGTGTTCATGGATTCCCACCTATTAACATACGCCACACTTACATCGACGAGCGTATGATTTGTTTCAGGTCCTTTGTTTTTCAATGTCATTAAGTACAAGGAATAACCTCATCTTGGAAATTCTAAATCTCTGATCTGAATACTTCTTTATGATGTGAGCATAAGAATATTTTATATCAGAAAGGACTATTACTCCTTTAATAAGGGATTAATTTTTAGTGAAATTACATTGCCTACAAAACGCCAAACAGTGTTAAAATATAATTCCGTTGTCATGTAACTTGTTGATTTGCATACTTAAATTCGTTTTAACGTAACGTACTCAACCCCACTGCATTTAATACAATGATCTAAATACTATTATTTTGTATAAATGAAACTTTTACTGTAGAATGTTTCATGATAGGATCATTCACATTTGACATCCACAACATACTAATACAGAGGAATATCTTCATTATCATATGTAAAGCCAAACGAACTAGAGATGGGTAGTGGTAAAATATTGCACAGGGGACGGGTAGTGGTAGCATATTGCACAGTTGACAAAGAAAGGAGGCATAACCTTTTGGTACTAACGATATAGTGTTTGATGACCTTTTCGGTTGTTTCATTATCAGTAACTTTGTTAAGATATGAGTATTAAAGGTGAGAGCTAGGTCAATTTTAAGTGATGGATGGGCAGAGCTGGATCCTAGACCTAATAGTGGGATGGGACTGAATCTCTGAGCCTAGCTAACCCTTCAATGTTAAACAAATTGTAGCACCTTGTAATAGCTGAAAATTCACGAACACAACACAAAGGTCAGTGATAAAAGCCGTCCGAGTGCCCCAGGAAACATCATATGACATAATAAAGAAAGATATCCGTCTATAAATAGGACACAAGTTGCTTCCATGAGATACCATTCAGCCATCTCACACCTCTAGCAGCTGGAGAAGGAAGTGGGTATTCATTCTATTACATATGAAAACATGCTGGTCAAGTTGCCGCATAAAACGCCTATGGGTTTCTATGCGATTGGACTGTTGAAATAGGAGCTGGGAAACTGTCGTACTCGTTCACTAGGAGAATTATGAAAAGCGTTCAGGTAGGAATGGTGTACTGTGGACATGGCAGCATTACAATGGAGCCCTTTGTAATGGAAAATTCGCTGTAGGGCTACTGAAAAGATGTACAGTCGACATATAGAGGATGACCTGACGTGGCGACATGGACTCTAACTACATGGTGAGGCTCCAAAATTGTTTTTTAGTATAGCACACTCACTCTTTGTACACATGTTACAAAATAGACATCTTAATAATTTATCATGTGAACTTCCAATAAACTGTGAATGTAATAGCTAAAAATAACAGATTCCAGTTATTTGCACATTAAAAAAGACAAAACTTTTCACATAATACCAACATTAATTTTTATGGGAGAAGAAGGGGTTTCTTTTACTTCCAAGGAATACATACACCAGATCTAAAGCTTTTGTTTACTAGTTGTATTTATCGACTAGTATGGTAATCAAAGATGATTACTGAAAGACAAAACATCTGCCACCCAGAACATAGGTAAGCAGCCTGCCAACTAATCGATTGATTGAGGATTCCAAAAAGGTAGATGGGTGACAGTAACTATTAAGTGAAAAACAAAGAGAATTGATCCGATATCACAAACAATATATTTCATTTAATATTCACAGTTGATAAGGCTGGCTGGTACTTGGAAGAATAAATGAACGTGAATCTAGTGCATGAGAGATGAAGAATATGAAGAATAGAAGATGATTGCTTCAAACTAAAGTTGGTGATGATGGCAAAAATAATAATAGCACTGACAACTCCTGAGTCAAATCTGAATATTAAATTATGCAGGATTTGTATACACAAAAAATTTCAATGTATCTATACGCTGGTGGTTAAGATGTTACTCAATGCACTTTAAATAATACAACTTCTCTGTACTGATAACAAACATGAGCGTAACAACCTGAGGTATGAGACGGGGGTTATTCCTCTCAAATGTTTAAGATAACCTTTTGTCCCCATCAAAGTTCAGACACGCGCATCGAGATTTGTACTAGATATCGAATTTCTCTATGCAGCTGATAATATTTTCTGTTTCCTCCTTCATTCTTTGAATTGATTAACATAACGTGCGCATACACACGGTGTGTGTAATACCTCATACAAAGAGTTTAGAATACATATGTAACAAAATAGTTACATACGCTAAGGAGCACGTTCTATAAGTTCTAAAGAGATAGGTTAATTGGACTATCTGCCACACTACCATAAAAAATAAATCATTCTAATTTTTCTCCAGGATATAATATTAGAATGCATATATCCGTGGGAAGGATAATGGTAGCGCATTGTCCAAACCAGTTGTGTCCATATTACAGTATAAAGTACTAAATTACCGAATTTCAATATTGAGAAACGTTTTTTTTTCACACTTCATGGATGCTGGGGAGAAAATAGCGATGATCTTGGATTTTAACATAATGTGCAATTGTGTTTAATGACAAAATAACAAATACATTTTTATGATGTACACATATGACGCTGATTTTATATTTATGCTCTAAAAATGCCTTAAACCATCTTTATTAAGAACTATGTAACTGTTTTTTATAAATGGTTTTATGTACATTTTTACACTTCCACTTTAGACATATTGCGTTGACAGAATTTCACAAACTATCACGATGTAGAGATACCTCCTGAAAATTACACTTTCGCTTCAGATACTGCATTCACAGGATCCCGCAAACGATCTGAACTGGAGATAACTCCTGAGAATAACCTTCTACCTCAGATATTGTGCTGCTGGAATTCCACAACTTATATAAGAATTTTGAGAACACAAGTAGTTATTATGACATTCTGGTAATGGAAGTGACGTCACCACCCGAGGACAGAAGAGTGGCAGAACAGTTAATTAACAATAACGGCCAATTATAGTATAATTATAGATTTAAAAAATAACAGATAATTATGCCAATTATTGACAATAATTATAGACGAGTTTCACATGAATCAATTATATCTAATTATAGTAGGTAATGACAGATTCTCATAACATGACACCAATTACTGACAATAATTACAGGTGAGTTTCACATGAATCAATTATATCTAATTACAATAGATAATCACAGATTCTCATGACAATAATTGGAGATAATTATAATTAAAAACAAACAAACGTGACACCAATTACTGACAATAATTACAGGTGAGTTTCACATGAATCAATTATATCTAATTATAGTAGGTAATGACAGATTCTCATGACAATAATTGGAGATAATTATAATTAAAAACAAACAAACGTGACACCAATTATTGACAATAATTACAAGTGAGTTTCAGATGAATCAATTATATCTAATTATAGTAGGTAATGACAGATTCTCATAACATGAGACCAATTATTGACAATGCTTGGGTAAATACTTAAACCTGGTGTAAAGTGTTTTTCTAATAGTGTTAATAAATAACTATATTAATTTTGACATATTTGATTAGCCCCCCAATACCACATCAGCATGTCTGCAGACTTATAATTCTAGAAATCGGGTTTTGATACCCATGGTAGGCAGAGCACAGATAGCCCATTGTGAAGCTTTGTGCTTAATTTCAAACAAACAAATGTATTTGATTCAATAATTCTACAGTTATTTTCTTTAACAGACATCTAGTAAATGTCCAGAGCAGACGAATTTAATATTACCAAAACGTCATCAAAGCATGTTAGAAAATACAAAGCCATGTCTATGACCTTTAATCCTTTTGCAACGGGCTCGTGCAACTTACGTAAATCGAGTTGCGAATTTCACTTGTACAACAGTACATACAGTAACTCTGAGATTTCATAATGTATTCTCTCAAAAACTGGTAAGATTTCATTAAAGATCATAAGTATCTTCCACACAAATAATGATAGTTTTATAATTAAGTGTTTTTACTAAAAATATGTTATTTTTCCATTGTAATTACTTGCATTCAAACTATTAACAAATTGAGTGCAAAGTGATTTTCATTTTAAGTATAAAAATATTTTTCTTCATCTTATAGTTTTCATATTTCATATACATAATCTCTAGTAACTCGTAAAAGGATATCAAAAAAATTTTAAGGTAAATTTTTATTTTTCATTTTCTCTGCTATATCCCTAACTCTAGTTATTATTATTATCAATGTACAATGCAACAAAATAATTAAAATTAAAAAATAGAAAAAACAACATACCTTTTAGTTTTTTCAGAATCTCTTTAAAATGTTTCTTTTTGTTAAATTTGTAATTTCATCTCGTTTCCTTTTTTCATATATATAGTTAATTTTTAATGTTATATTTTCCTTTCTTGTCTTTAACAACTTATTATTAATTTTAACACAAGTTAACGGTACTTACAAGGCATATTAAAGTTTCTTTGTGGGACATGTGCAATCTTTTGGCAAAATTTTCGTTTAGTTGAAAAATATTTAAACCTTTTAATTATGCATTTTAAAACATAACTAATACATAATTAACTAAAATATAATTGTAAGGCCTAAATACGATTTACACTGTATTTCTAACTCTAACATATTTATGTAAGAAACAACCATAAGTGTTATAGTCAATCAAGCAGTCAACAATACTATAGTCTTGGTGCCAATTTCAAAACAACTATTGTTAGTTTATAGTGTAAAATGAGCTATTTTCTAATTGTTATGTACAGATTTGTATGTAACGTCTACATGGAAGGGATACATCTCAAACAAATCTGTTGAAGGTGGGTGTGGCAGCTGTCAGGAGTTGAAAAAATTACTTGTTTTAACTACATTCATTCAGAGTCAAAATATTATGTAAGGGTCATGGTGGCCAGATGTACCTCTAATTTATTACCATTGTGTTATTGAAGATACAGGGAACCAAAATGAGATTTTTCATAGCTCGTTGGTCACGTGATAATACATCTGTAATAAAGGACTTAAAATTTAGATAGAATAAAACTTCGAATCATAACGTGCATTATAATATTAAATTAATTCACACGCATTGATATTAAAGGTGTTTAATTAAATTTTGAATGTGACACAGGGACTTGTACAGAAAAGCATTTAAAGGGGCTCCAATTATGAAAGGGTTAACATAGCTTTCAAAGAAGGCTCCTACCGGTAGCCTCTCATGAATATTCTAAATTCGTTTAACGAAAACATACAGAATGTACTGGACAAAACCACACACCATTTAAATGATAAAGTCAGAGTTAGTACATTCTCTACACAATTAGATAAACCATAAGCACCTGTTTAAAAGATAAGGTTGTGTTTTTACCTGACATGGTCCTGTTAAATATCGAAAAGATTTAACATAAGATGAATTGTTTAACATTGAGGTCGCAACTTTACAGATGCCTGTAAAACGGAAAATTGAAAGTTTCATCATGTGACAAATTTTTTCAATGTAAAATGTGTTTTATAATCATTTACAGGACAAAATGTAGTCCCGGTTTTCACAGATGTGGCAAAATACACTGTGTAGACTGTAAAAACATTTTTCATACTCTCCAATCATCCATGTTTCCTTCAGGAGAAAAATATTAAAGATTCTTCTGAAAAGTACTTATTTTTATATTTTGAGATTGACTAAGAAACGGGAACTCACGAAGTGAGTTAATGTGTGGTCCATGATTTTAACAGAAAGGAAACTTTTTTTAAAGGCTACAATTCATGCGATGAGTTCTGTGAGTTCTTATTTTCTGAGGAACCTAAGAATTACACAGCTATAGCTCATACTCCATCAGTTCTGTCTCCAGTTCAGGTATTGACCATTTCAGTTAGATGAGTATTGCTTCTGCATGTATGACTATATAAAGAAGCAAGTTTATACCATCAAGGTCTATATCTCTTGTACCTAACCATGGATACAATACATTTAACGACTATAGCCAGTTAAGTATACAGTGGCTAGATTACATGCAGCAGTCTGTGGCTCTTAATATTCAACAAGTACATAATGGTGGTGAGGTTTAAATCTTAAGTTACATTGTTGATGACTTCCGTAAGGAGCAAAACACAGTATATGAATTTTTATGGGTGTTTCTACCATGGGTGTGATATTTGTTACCATGAACATCGTTTCAAATAGACCGATGCAATGTATTAGAAAATGTACATTGGACAGGCATCAAAAATTAGAAGCTCTGTAGTATAAGGTCGTATCTATATAGGAACATGAATTTAAGAAGATAATTTTACGTCTCTACACTCATGGACAAACAAATATTGCAAGTACCCAATTGGACATCCCATAATCATAAGATCAAAATTTTCTGATATTCAAAATTATTTTGATTTTGTCAAGTGTAAAATTAAAGCCCTGAGGAAACTCTAACATCGTGTTTTACATTTGAGAACTAATAGTAAATTAACTTTCTCTCTCTGTAACACGTGTGTTGATTTAAGAATGCTGCTGCCCCAATGTAATCCCTCTGATGGTGAGAGAGGTTTTTTCAGCACATGGGTTACCAAAGAGGTGAAAAAGGCAGTCCCAGAAAATCTAGCAAGCTTTTTAAAGATTATGTTGACATATTTTTGAAAATAAAAGAGAAAAGGTCAAGATGGTCCTCTCACTGTGTTACATCACAGGCAAAACAAGAATATATAGAAGAATATGCTGAAAAGGGAGGTGTGCAACTGACCCCTGAAAACATAGAGTTTAAACCAGGCAGAAGGTCAGTTGTGAACCTATGTCTTAATTATTTCTGGTGTCATTGAGGTATGTCCAAAGACAAATCCCAACTGACCTATGTAACATCTGTTAAATAGTATTACTCTGTAATGAATGATAATACCAAAGTTGTAAGAGATGTTACACTAGTTGATGACAAAGTTATTGCTCTTCATTGGAGGCACAAGTGCAAGTATCTATCTCAGAAAGATAAAAAAAATCTCTCTAGTGGCTTTTACCAGGGCTTATGCTTGTCTGAAATTGTACTACACACTAGAGGCATCAGGTCTGTCTGTATTGCACAATGACATAGACAGTATTGTGTACATTTCAGATGAAACTAATGATCCATCTTTATGTGATTTTCTCGGTGAATTTACAGGCGAGCTCGATGGACATTACAGTACATCGTGGGTCAGTGGTGAACCTAAAAACTATGGATACTTACATAACGATGGAAAGTCCTGTTGTAAAATTATATGGTTTGCTCTCGATTTTATCAACAGTGAGAACGTTTCTTCCATGAAGAGCAAAATCTTAGACAGCTTTACTCCTTCTTAGCAAGCTATTACAATAACAAATGATAGGGAAATATATTAGGATATGAAAAAGCTTTCTATTATTAATAAATCAGAAAGTAAAAAATACAGCTTTATTTTCACCAAAAGACACATTTTATCCAATTTTGACACACTACCATACAGTTATTAAATTATTTATTTTACCTCATGAAAGGGTGGTCCTTGGTATGTAAAACAAATCCTATTGTATAGAATAACATTGTAGTTTGAGAAGGATTATCATTTACGACACCCTTTTCTTGCTTAGTGTCAGGTCCAACCGGAAGTGGTAAAACTCAATTTGTTAGCAATGTATTATCAAATTACAATGATACTATCTACTATATTCCAGAAAATATTGTATGGCTCTATAATGAATTTCAACAGTTGTATACTAACTTAATGCAACTATTCCTAACATAAGACCTTATGAGTGAAAGTGGCAGAAATAAGAGAGTTTCTTAACTTTTCACACGCGGGGGTAATCATTTGAATTTATCAGTGTTTTTGATATTGTACATAATCTATTTCATCAGGGTAGAGAAATGCATAACATGAGTTTACATTTTAAATACATTATTTTGTTTAAGAATGCAAAAGACAAGTCTCAGTTGAATGTTTTAGTGGGACAGATGTTTCTGACATGTGTCAAATACTTTGAAGAAGCTTATCAAGATGCAACTCGACAACAATTATATATCTAATAATCGATTTAAAACTGCAAACTCTTGAACAATTACGTTGAAGAACTACTTTATTTCCAGAAGATGAGATTGTAGTGTACGTGCCCAGTGATATATGATATATATTGAAGGATTATATCAGAAGGACAGGCCTTATGTTATTAAAGAACTAGTATTCAAATGTTTAGTCAGTAGCTATATAAGTGTTCTTATTCTTTAAACAGCCGTTTTCGAGGCAATATCTTTCAGAATCAGGCTACTGGCAGTGTGAATGGGTAACTCGATAAATCCACCACATCATGGGAAAGTGGAGCCATCGAGTATCTCTATATATAGAATGTAGTTAGTTCGCTAAGACAGAACTTTACCATTATTTTGACCAAGGGGAGTATGAAAACCGAACTGTTGAAAAGTTTCCTCCAAATTCCCTGTTGTAATCTGGAGTCAATTGGTTAATCAACTCTACTCTGTCCAATTCATAATAATGGAACAACTTATCATTGCAGGGTTAAAATAGTCGATGTTATATCTAAATAGATTGTAAACGATTTTATAAATGTATATGACACCTAGAGTTAAGCAACACCAGGATTTGCTTCAAGCATTAGCTAAAGCTACACGTAAACAAATTGAAAGCATAATCACCATTGCTAAAAATTATTTTATAACTGAATATTTGTGAATATACCTTAAATGTTTTAAAGGGTAATGTTCCCATAACAAACATACAAAAGCAGAAACTTAGATGATACAGGTCATTATTGAGAGAATTGGCTGATAATAAAACATAAGTTAATCAGAAACGAAACATACTAATACAAAAAGAAGGGTTTTAACATCACTCATAGCCCTAATACTTTCATTATTTGGTGGTTTGGTAGGATGGGCTATTGGTAAAGCTGTTGGACTTTAAAATGAAACTCACAAAATGAATGATTGTCATTCCTGAAGAACTGGTACAC
The DNA here is from genome assembly GCF_000517525.1 of Limulus polyphemus. Taxonomy (NCBI): domain Eukaryota; kingdom Metazoa; phylum Arthropoda; class Merostomata; order Xiphosura; family Limulidae; genus Limulus; species Limulus polyphemus. The sequence continues at coordinate 1,645,237 of NW_013665633.1, read as the reverse complement.
TCACTTTATCAACCTAAATATATCAATATGCTTGCTACCTGTATATGATAAAGCCAAGATGTTAAATTAAGTGCAAAAATATCATCAAACTTTTCAATCACAAGCCATGAAATTTATTAAAATTAAAATGGATCCACCGACTCACGAAAATTTAAATATCGTCGATAGTGTACCTCTAAAATATAAAAAGAAAGTTGAAATATTATTAAACTTAATACATTCAAGCGAAGATGTAGCATGGAATTATCGAGGAGAAGTAGTGATTAATGGAAGATCTATCTCAAATAGGGACATAATCGATAAGATAAATGGTGTATTACGGAAATGGAAGAATTTTTAATCCTACCAGATGGAAAAAAATTGCAGAACAATTATCAGCTATGAATATCCCACAAGAAGTTGTTGGAAATGTAGACAGATGGGCTTATGTGAAGCATGAAGATCATACTGTTAAAACACCCAAACAAACTGTATCTAAATAGGCTCATTTTTAATAAATGAACATTGTATTATAAAATCATTTATTTCTTGATTGTTGTCATGGGCTGTTGTCAACACTGAATCCTGTTAACATCATCAGCCATCTAAGGTTTAACTCTGCCTGCTGTAAAGATCGAATTATAACTACCACTAGAGTTACAGTGCTGATGGTAAATAAAATAGGAAAAATTGGTTCAAATTAATCAGATGTAGTAAATAATGTTTAATATGGATAAAACTCTACAATCTATTTGTTATATTTGTGCTAGTTACAGTGGAGTATAGCCTTTATAAGAAAGGGGAATATTTTGATTATCTTGGTCACAACATAAAAAGGTTCATCAAAAAGAACTATCAAACGTAGACTTACAATAAGAAGGTTGTGTAAGGACCTTATTCGATAGTGTGTGGCCAATATTGTGTATATTAAGACTATTACAGAGGTAGACATAAATTCAAACAAAATTTATTACCTAAATTTGGATTTCATAAAGATATTAATGATATTATATTCATAATTTTGTTACTAGGCAATTTAATGTAAAAATCCCTTTAGTAGATATGCCTTTTTATGTAGGTCAAATATCAAAATCGTTATTCCACAAAGATTAATAATTTTTTTTAATATTGTCAGAGTGATTTACATTAATCAGTTTATGTAGGAGATATTAGTCTTCTTAAGTCATAATAACCTTAGCTGTTGATCACGTGATGAAAGAAAACAAATCTTAGAAAAATATTTTTTATTCATCATAATGATATACAGTACAATTACCCAATTTGATAGCTCCTCAATAAGTTAATTTTAAACAAAATCGATGGGATTTAGATATCTAAAATCATGTATATCTAGTTTACTAGCTCTACCTTGAAACTCCTCTAATATATTGTTTTTATCCATTTGAGTCAGAGTAGCCCTCAGGTATAACCAGATAGCTTCATCATGATCTAAACATCATGCATTTATGAGCAGCTTGACTGGGATAATCGATTTTGCAAGCCCATCAATTCTCCTTTCTGAGCTTTTGTATGACAGTGGATATATGTTCAGTATAAACTTTGAATAACTATTTTTTTAATGTTATTGTTAATGCAATTAGATGTAGTTTTTGATTAAATTTGTTTTAATTGATTTAAATATGAATCAATAGAACAAATCTATTCACATAACTGATACCATTCAGACTTTTTAAAGTTATAAGATTTTATATATAATTATTAATATCGTCTGTTGTGAACACGACAGACACATTTCTTGACTCATTGCATACAACACCAATAATGTATTTACAATGATCCAGCCCAAAATCTTCACTGGATTTCAGATGTATAGCCCTAGTCACTGATGGTATCAGTTACTTAATTTCTTGCTATTCAACGTGCATAAATGTTACACCTTCTTTGGTAGGGTATAATGTGCCATTTCCATAGTCTCTATATTGCCATACCTGTATCTTCAATTTTTCATTAAATAGAACAATCACAACATACCAGTCGTTTCCCAGTGGATATGTGTGAGAATATCCTGATGTTTCATTTCTCCAAAAAAGATATGATGAATCATGTTGTTGTACCATATGTGAACAGGGAAGTTTACTAGATAACTATTAAAAGAAATATTAATGAAATTGAAACATGTATTAGTAATGTATAATATATCTACTTGTTAACCATAAGAATGAAATATGTATAAACAATAGAAATAACAATGAAGAGAACAAAATGTTTTTTAACAAACATTAATCTTACTGTTACATCTCTGTTCGTTTGTTAATTTCTGGTATAAATTCTTCTCAGTGATACAAGTCCTTTCTTAAATAAAACTAGTTTCTTTTTTCTCAATACAACTTTGCAATACACAGAATTTCCACAGTCACTTTAACTTAAACACACGCTATAATTCACAACGATTCACGCACTTTACTTATGGTCACTGTCTTTATATCTGTTCATCTGCAACTTATCTCTCCGCTCTATTTGCCAGGCTTATATACTAAAATAGAGGGCACCTAGAAAAGACTAGAGATGCCAGGAAAAGTCAAGATCCTTCAAGAATATCATGATAAGTTACTAGCGTCACGTGACTTCCGCTGTCGTAACATTACCTTTATATTTTCCATAATGTAGAAGATATATAAAGTTAAATCTCTCTTGGACTAGTTGTAGACAGAAGGAATGTATTCACATTTTTTTATATTTTAAGCCTGATTTTTTATGCTAATGCTAGCAATGCACTTAATAATTTTTATTTAATTAAATATTGCACCAAAGAATATAGACTAATAACATGCAAAAATTAGACAAATTCCCTGAACTCTCAAAGTTTTTTGGCTTTCTAACTGTGTGACAAGAGCCCTTACAAATTCATCCAAGCTAGTCATTAACTTTCCCATGGGAACGAGTCTTGTACTGTGAGTAAAATTAACGATATTCTGTTCAGAACACAATGTTATACAATATGTCATTTGATAGATAAAAACCTTGACTTTCCATTACTTATAGGTAATATATAATGAAACATAATGAATTGTGAAAGAGAAGATGTGACAGGTGAGTGTGGCAGGAGTGGTCTGATTTTCTATTGGATAGCTCTGTAATCAAACAAAATTGAAGGCTATAAAAATTATGATTGGTTTGAGGTATGATTACATTCTAAGAGAAAATGGGTCACATTAATAGAAATTCAGGATTTTTTAAAATATTGCCTTATAGAATTAAGAACTTTAAAC
>NW_013665633.1:1626093-1641028 GCF_000517525.1 Limulus polyphemus | reverse complement strand
TTGTGTTATGTGCAATAAAGGATACCCAGGGTGATAGGGTTAACATATAGATTATTTGCTATGATTTTATGCTATTCTAATTGGTATAACTTAAACAAAAAGCAGTTTAATATAATTTTGAAGGTAAGACACTAAAATCTTGTGTCATGCATAGTAAAGGATACCCAGGGTGATAGGGTTAACATATGGATTATTTGCTGAGATTTTATGCTATTCTAATTGGTATAACTTAAACAAAAAGCAGTTTAATATAATTTTGAAGGTAAGACACTAAAATCTTGTGTTATGTGCAGTAAAGGATACCCAGGGTGATAAGGTTAAACTATAATTATCTTCAACTATTGTCAATAACTGGCGTAATCATCTGTTATTTCTTTAATCTATAATTATATTATAATTAGCTGTTATTGTTAATTAACTGTTTCTCCCGCCTTGTACTTCGGGTGGTGACATCACTTCCGTTATCAGAGTGCCATAGTAACTACTCACCTAACATTTGCCACGCTTAAAAATGTGCTTTATAACTTTTGACAGTTCAAAAAGGGGAGGAGGAGAGAGTGGTGTTCGTGGATTTTAACATAATGTGCAACTGTCTTTTCTGTTTCTGATAGTGTGTTCACAGAATTTCACAGACTATTAGAATCGGGAGATAGCTTTAGAAATGTTGCTACACGTGTAAATAAATTCAATTAAGATAAAGCCGAAGTCTAATTTTATGGAATTTACAGAGGAGAGGGAACATTATCTTAAAAAATTTTAACAAATGTGCACTAATCCATGTAAGTTGGTATTATACTAAGTTCTACATTTTTAGTCTTTTTGACATAACTCTCACAAATGTGAAGGTAGCAAGAAATAATCCGAATTCGGAATTAATTTTTTCTAGCTATGAAGGCGATACCTATTAATGTAATGTTTAGCTCAATAACGTATCACGAACAACTGTATTTACAGATATAGAAAATAAGACTGGTGGTCGTCATTAATAACATTTTATGCAATTTAATGTTGATTGCGGTTAAAATATATAGACGCACGAACCTCCCACTCATAAATATATATCATTCTTACAATACGCCTAAGAATTGAAAAAAACAACACAAAACTCCTTAAAGTTCTTAAAAGATGATAGTTTTCTACGTAAAGTATTCTTGTAGCTCAGAAAAATAATATTATACTTATATAACGTAAACTTGAAGTTCCAGGAAAGAAAAATGCGTTATATAAAATTCAAATACTATTGTGAAAAGGAATTGTGAAAATAAAGCATACATGAAGGCTGGTAACAAGAAAATGTTGAAAGTAATTTTCTTGTCGTCGGAGAATAAAATTGATCTGATAATAACATATTTTGAACTAATGACCAGACGAGAGGCAGTCAGTTAGCAGCATTCGCTGCCATTAGCGCTTTGTTCGATTATTAAAAAATGAATAACGGGATTAATTGGCAGTCTTATAACGTACTCACATACTTGTGTCGCAAGAACTGGATATTCCAATCCGTAGGCTTGATATACACTAATCAAGTCCGACTTAAGTTTAAAAATAACCGTGGGCTCAACATTTTAATTGGCTTTGTAACTTTATTTAATAAAGTTATTTCTATGAATGAAATAATTATAACTGACTGAAGCATATAAAGGACTAAAGTAATTAAAAAGAAGAAGAGCATATACATCAATTAATTATTCAAAGCACGTGAAAAGCAAAACTAGAATAATCAGTTATTTACTTTTCCCAGGGAAACAAGCAGAAAGTATTGTTTGTTTGTTTGAAGTTAAACACAAAGCTACACAATGGGCTATCTGTGCTCTGCCCACCACGGGTATCGAAACCCGGATTCTAGCGTTATAAGTCCGCAGACATACCGCTGTGCCACTGGGGGGCAGCAGAAAGTAAATAATTACTGTTATTTTCCTAAAAAATAATATTTATATATATATATAGAGAGAGAGAGAGATAGAGATGATGATGAATTTGTTACGATCCTTTTTCGTTTTAGACCTGAGCAGTAATTCCTCACTATACAGGGAAAATTTCTCTCAGGATGATGTTGTTGTCGTAGTGTTATGGGACGAAAAACCAAAATAGATTATACTATTTTTCAATTCATATAACTATTTTAAAAAAATATTAAAGAACCTTCACTTAGAGTTTATAACTTTAAAAGCGTGTTTTATACTTACTCTCTCTCTCTTTCTTTCTAATGCCAATTATGGTAAAACAGATACATTTATTCAAGGCAGTCAGTAACCTATCGATGTTTTATGAGAGTTTTCTACGTAAAGTATTCTTGTAGCTCAGAAAAATAATATTATACTTATATAACGTGTACTTGAAGTTCCAGGAAAGGAAAACTCAGGTTCCTAAAACTGCAGCAGACTTACAGCAATATAAATCAAATTTCTTAATTTTACAGATAAGGAAGAAAAATCGAGTACAAAGTTGTTTCTTTATTATTGTAGTTTTGAGTGCGCTAAAATGTGCGCTAAAACTCAGGTTCCTAAAACTGCAGCAGACTTACAGCAATATAAATCAAATTTCTTAATTTTACAGATAAGGAAGAAAAATCGAGTACAAAGTTGTTTCTTTATTATTGTAGTTTTGAGTGCGCTAAAATGTGACAGGCTTATTTAAAGATCAGCCGGTCGTAATGTGAAGTAGCATTTATTTTTAAATAAATCTAATACACATACACACTGTTACTACATAAACTGTTTCTAGAATTACTTGTTATTGTAGAAAAACAATGACAGCAACAATATATATAGAAACAGAATTTATAACATAAATGAAATTCTGAATTTATAATATATATGTTTTAATTTTCACGATTCATAAAAAATAATTACAAAGCTTAAGGCTATCTGTCCCCACCTCTAATTCTGAACTGCCGACCGGAGGCAAGGCATCTAGCCGACAGCACGCGTTCTCAACTGTTGGGCTACTCTTGTACCAACGAATAGTGATATTGACCGTCACATTATAAATCTCTCAAGGTTGAGAGGGCGAACATGTTCCGCGACGAGTTTCGATACCCTCGACCCTCAGTTTGCGAGGCGAGCGCCCTAATTGCCACGCTATGCCAAGCCGTTTAACGTGAAGAAAGGAATCAGGTGAATGAAGTAAAAACAGTTAGTGAAGTTTTTATTACTTTCAGTTCCATGGTTACGTAATTTTTCAGAGTATTATTTGTGGTAAAGGTTTTACAGGAGCACAAGGTCCACCATTTTCTTGTTATTAAAATATATTCATACCTGGATCTTATTTCTGTTTCAGAGAAGCTGTGAAAAACGTAACTTGCAACAGAAGACGGTGCATCTTATACAGAAATGTGCATTTATATGACATAAACGATTTTTAGAGTTACAACTTATTTTAGGCATTGTTTACATCGTAGCTCTTTCAGATGTTTTCTTTCAAATAAATTCTAGATCTTAGGCCTAAAATTTGTGATTAAAAACTACTTAAACTCATTTTCATTACAAATTTTAGGCTAAATGGTTTCAAATGCTTCGCCAGCTTTCACCATTTAAACCGTGTTGAACTTTTATTCTTAGATCTAATTTGATCTCTAAAATACGTTGGCAATGTTTAATGATGTTTCAGCTTTAAGGACAGAAAAGTGAAAAACTTGATTAGATTAGAAACTAAGACGTGCTATACTCACAATAGGTCTGCTCTCACTAATAACGAGAACTAAATTTTATTAGGCTCAACACAAACACATTAAAGTAAAACAGAAACACAAAACCTTTATCATCAGATAATTCTGAAAAGTTGGATTTCAGTTATTTGTGTTAGAAAAAATGGGAAAAATTAAGGATGTAATCTTAAAAGGAAAAGAAATTACTAATATGTGAACACTTTTTCGATATCTTTTGCATTTTTTAGTTTCTCAGTTTTCTACCGTATTTCAGTTAGTCAGATCTATTTATCTTTGTGGTGCTCGCGCGCACAAACACACACACCTACTGTTGTAGTATTATTTTTTAAGTTGGACTAGTTATATATATATAGAAACAGAATTTACAATATAAAATAATATAAATAAAATTTTGAATTTAATTTATATGTTTTAGTTTTCACGAGTCATAACAAACAAAGCCAACGTTTGTATTGCTGTTTGGCTTACCGTCTGGAATTTTCTCCAGATATTCAGATCAGTTTGAACAATATTAAACTCATGTCAGGCTAGAATATATTAATAATTATTGAAACATTCAGTAAAGTAATGAGATATTATGATAGTGTAGCTTGTCCGTCATTTAAAACATTATTTAGTTCAATTCTGTGAATTTTGAATTTGTGTTTATAACGAAATAATTGGGATAAGAAATTAGAAAGTAAGTGGAATTTATTTAGATTTATGTAAAATTAAATCTGTTGGCGAACACTAGTCACATCTGACTTTCCATTATTATTTTTATCAAATAATCAGAAAGAATCGATCTACAACATAAATCGAAACAATCTGACGCAGACAAGTAGTTTCATTGTTATCCAGATCTTTGTAGTGAGGAATGGCTGAATGAAAGTATTTTTCTATCTTGTATTTGGTTTGTTAGTTTTATGTGTCATTTATTGAAGTGTGACATCAAGTATACTATTTAGAACTCGCGAAAAATGAATGTTTTTTTTTCAATTATAGTTTGTGAAAGAAAGGAGAAGAGACTCTGGATATGTGGGACCACGTTCGCGTCCAGTTACTACGAAAACAACAACAAAGATGTGCCAAAAAAGTGTTCCTCTTTAAAAGTACTGTTAAATAGATTTTAGTCTTAAAAATATGCTTGTTTGTTGTTAAGTACAAAGCTGCATACTGTCTATGCTCTGCCCACCGCGAGCATTGTAACCAGATTTTTCAGCGTTATAAGCCATCAGATTTACCGCTGAGTCACCATGGTCTAAAATAGTAACCTCTGACTATTAAAAATACGTGATCTGCTTCCAGGTTTTAGTTTTGTAAATAAAATAGTGTCATCATCCGCTATTGTTTAATCCTTTTAGATTAATTGCATTAAATATGAAATGAAGTTGAAATGTGATTACATTTATTCAATTCCTGAGATAAGTTTGTTTCTTTTGGACAAATTGAGTTACTGAAATTGGTTTAGAAATGAAAAGTCGAAACGAAAGTGAAAGTTATCAGTTGGTGCTGTACAACAATTACATGTGGTCGTATAATGGCATGATATATACATATATATTTCAATCTACTGCTTTCTGAGGTACAACAGATAAAAAATAACAGCTTTGTATACGTCACATAGCCTTATTCAAGAAAGTTTAACTATAACGAGACGATTTTACTCGTAAATAGTGTCTATGTTTTAATAATAAATATTGTTAAACTTTCAGTAGTTGCCCTCTTTCATGGTTTGTTTGTTTGAAGTTAAGCACAAAGCTACACAATTGGCTATCTCGTATAGAAACCTGGTTTCTAGCGTTTTAAGTCCGCAGACATGCGGCTGTGCCACTGGGGGGGCATTCTTTCATATTGAGAATATAGTCTTAAAGGAATGTAATCTTGAAGCTTTACTAGATGGCGCTAAAGTCCAATGGTGTTTAAGTAACTAAAGGAGCTCTTTTTTACAGCATGCAAAAACAAACAAAAATACATGGTTCTTTATTTGATACTTTCGTAAATCATAAGAATAAAAACAAAATAACTGATACAAATGAATTTAAGTTTAATGATTGAGTAACTTTGTATAGCCTTTCTCGCTTGGTTACATAACCAGCTTAATTTTTAAAGTGAAAGCAGAGCAATAAAATCTAGTTGGTAGCGCCGGTTAATATTTTTTTCCTTTTAAACCAGTTCTGATACACGTGCTAACTCCATAGACGAACGAAACCGTATACGTTCAAATGTGCATATTATTATTGTGTCGCAATGCCCTATTTACGGTAACACTATTTTTTTTTATCCAAAATTTGAACTTCATAAACATTTATCATTTTACATCTTGTTATTTGCATGCCTTACCGCTGTTTTATTTTTTATTTTTATTTTGAAGTACTTCTGGCGTTCAAGCTGTCTCAGGATCATCAAGTTTCTCTAGCTCTTTATCAGCATCTTCACATTGTATCTGTTTTTCTTGTCCAGAAAGTCCACTGGTGGCTTAATGATAAAGTTAAGAGCTTATAACGCTAAAATTCAGGGCTCGATCCCTATGGCAGGCCCAACTTCATAAATAGACAATTATGTATCTTTGAGCTAAAACATATTAACTTCTCATAATAATTAAAGAGATATTTAGGCTACTTCTTTAGTTTTATTCATGTCTTAACCTTACCTACTTTTTGTTCCCTTTACTTGATATTATTTTAATTTCTCTTTGTTTTTCTTATTATATCTTCCTTATATGTTTATAAAAGTGGCAGCTACTTTCCCGCGCTTTGAATAGCAGTCTGAACAAAAACATTGTGTGTTTGAGTACTTGATGGATTTGGTGTCATCTTTTTTCTTTCTTCTTCTGAGTGTATTTTGTCGTTTTATTATATATTTATTTTCTTTTTTTCTAAGTCATTTTTTCATGCTATTCTATTTGTCTAATTTATTTTTAATTCAGGTTAATGAAACACATAATGAAAATCGATACGACAAGGTATGTTGCTGAGGTTTTTCTGATTTGGTATACAGCAGACTGAACACATTGTATTTAAACGATTTTGAAAATGGAAATAAGCAAGTCCCGTGACAATCAAAGCAGATATAACGTTACAGTGGAACGGCAAATATACGAACTACATTTCGACATTGGTTGACGTTTTGTAGGTAATGTGATGCAACAAAAAATTGATCGCTTTTGGGAATGGCATTTAATAGCCCTCTCTGACGCAAAATATTCAACTCAGAAGGTAAAGATGTGTTCAGGTTGAGGACATAGAATTTTCAAGACGTAGATATTTCTTGTATTTAATGACATTGGAAAACAAAGGAATGTGTATCATCTTGGGGTTCTAGGACCACCAAAAAAGAGACTTGCAATGAATCATATCCCAACGTCTTGTAACAAGTGAGAAATCACCAACAGAAAGGTAAGATGGGACAACTGAAATTTCGTTGGAGGACTATTTTCAAGATGCTTGGACTGTAAAGACGTGTTGAAGCTTCAAAAATATTTTACCATAACGTACTAAACCCACTGTGTATGCAAACAACCTTATTATTTGTTGATTGATATTCAGTTCATTATGTACTTCGTTATACTTATGTGCATATCAGGTGTATAAATTATATATATATATATATATAATATTATGTTAATATATGTAAAGATATTATTGAACCTGCATTTATAAGATCATTCAAAGCCATCTTCAACGTCATATTATTTGTTGATTTTATTAATATGTATTATACACCTTAAATGTCAACAACAAGCTGTAGGCGGTAAAACATAATACTTTTTAAATTACAAATCACTAAAATCGTTCCTCAAGAATAGCAGGTATAAAGCACATATTCACCTCTTTCATGCGTACGGAGTTGTACTATAGAAGATCGAAATCCGAATATAACAAAGGCTGTTATACAAACTTAGGTTCGAGGTGCAAGGACTGAATTTATAATACGCAGGTCATTGCACTTTTAACATCTGTAAATGATTTAAAAGTATTAAAATAAAAGTTTCTTACCCAGATTTTTATGGCATTGGATTCTCCGATCCCTGCCACCCTGATTGAGAATGTTTGTTCTTAGGAGAACTTCCTTAGAGTTTTCTAGGTGACACAGTACTCCAAAGTTTGGATTTCTTGGGCATTCTTACTTGTGCGGCGGCATTCCATCTCAATTAATTTTTTTCAAGTAAAAGTTGCCAAATATTTCTACAATTACAGGCAGGCTGGAGAGAAATATTTATTTCTGAACATCCCTGGTTATTTGAAATTCAAAACTTAGAATTTTAAGTCTAATAATCTATTACTAACGAACGAGCGAATCCTCTACATAAGGTTCCCAGCAGATTATAATGCTGCCCAGCAGATTATAAGGAACATGTGTATCAGTGGCTATGAATTGAAGGCTCGCTCTGTGGTAGAGCTCTGGATTTCGGAGCTAATGAGCCGGTTTTGAAGCCATGCGATACCACAAAACATTTCTCGCATTTAAAACTGTGGATGCGTTTTAAGAGTGACACCTAATTAATACCTTGATAAAAAAGTTAGCACAAATGATCACGTATAAAGTGTAATAAACTTAAAATAAGACCCAAAACCCGAGCGCTTTCGAATAGTTGACTGTTCTTCTTCAGGAGAACAAATTAATTAATTAATACCTTAGCGTGGCAGGGTGCTACTGACTGACTGCCTTTTCTCTGGTCAGTAGTTCAAAATTATGAACGGTGGCAGATAGCCTTAGTAGCTTTGCCATAAATACAAAATACAAATACAAAAAATACTACAAGCTCCTTCAAGCATAGACGCCATGCGGCAGATGAAAAACAGAAACCATTGTTGACACTGTAGCCGCCGCATAGGAGTTTTTCATATTTGGGCAGCACTTTGAAAACACCATTAGATTGTTTGCCACCACTTCATAACGTTATTAGAATGTTTAAATTTACCTCACATTTATGCCTATAATTGATGTTGTTATTAATTATTTTGGTTTACATTGATATTTTTGATGTATGATGCATATTAAGAAAATTTCGCGGAAATGACCTTGAGATTGATCTTGAATGACCTCAATGACGTTGTCACGGGATTGGCCATGACACCCCATTCATACCACAACAATTACTTTTTAAACCTCTCCATTTTTGAATTATTTGCCTGGGAATGGATTTATGGATCACCCGGTATATATATTGGTATGTGCGTGCTTCAGTATGGAATAGTATTTTATTCTAAGCTGCCCCAAGCCTACCTTGTTGTACTTTTAACACTTTTGTATTTTATCTATAGGTTGTATTAAATATAGCACTGTCAACATTTAAGTTATATAGTCTCATTAAATTCTTTGAAGAAGCGATTGTTAATCAATTCATCTGTCTTTTACAAGATGGTTATGTGGCCATATTTGCTTTTTTCTTTTGTCAATTTGCAAACAAAATTCCGTAGTTTAATTACGTTCCTTTTATCCAACCGTCCTGTTTAACTGAAACAACATCAGTGGCAGTGTTTATCCAAGGAGGAACGCACTACATCAAAGCAGAGATATTTCAGCATGGATTTTGAAAATGCTGAGGATTAATTTCTCAATAACTAAATATATCGATGTCGTTTTGGATAGCTTTCGTTTCTAATCTAAAATTTTATTAATTATGTTAATTTCTAGAAATAGTTTCCCGGTAAGTTTATGGACTTACAACGCTAAAATCTGGGGTCGATTCCCAGAGGTGGGGGGATACAACAGATAACCCAATGTGGCTTTACTCTAAGACAAACAATTCTAGAAATGATACTAACGTCTAATGAATAGCATCCGAATACAGACTGCCCTGTTTGGAAGTTTTTCTCTCCTTTTTTTTTTAATCGAATTTTTGTAGCGTACTTGAAGATCCATAACGATACGCATGTCATTGCTCTTGTTCTTAGTGTGATCATTTAATCACCATTTAATTTGCTATATTATATCGATAAAAAATATAAATTGTTACACGGGTTACATCATGCACCTGAGTGACAATTATTTAAGCCTCATCATTTAGTAAATTGCAAAAGACACAATTTCACTGAGGATTGATTCTACTATCTTCACATGAACGAATGGTCCTGCTGTTATTAACACAAAGCTCTGAACGGCATCTCATGCGAGTAAACAGCTAAACAACCAATCATAAATCACTATCGGTTTAGATGTAGCAGTCCCTAATTTTGAACTACTAACGAAAGGAAGAACAGCCAGCAACAATGGCTTCGTCCACCTTTTTGAGCCGAATAATGGTATTGATTGGCACTTTTATAATGCACCCACAGCTGAAAATCACGTCTCGAACCCTAGACCCTTCAATCAGGAATACCCGCTCTCAACTGTGTGTTTTCGTGTTTATGATATAGTTATCCTTGGCAATCACGTGTCTGACTTATTTCTAACGTGGATATCTGCAATATGTTTCGTTTGATGGTTCATATAGGGCGGAATATTTTGTCACAATGATTTAAAAAATTTCTCTTCTTGTAAACGGTAGGAGAATCCACTTTAAAATCCGAATACCATTAGGTTTACAATGTCAGGCTTGTTAAGATATTACCTGGAACGTTTGTTTCTCACTTAATCTTTCCACAAACGTGTTTGAGTTTGTTTGCAAATGGCTAGAATAAGCCGAATAAATATTTATCGTTTCATTTTTTAAACTCTCCTTTTAAGCAAACTTTTAACTATTGCGATTTAAGCCTATTTAAATTCTTGTTTTAGCTAACGTGTTATCATTTCATTTTTGCAACATATAAAACTTAATGAACTTATATTTCTTTAGACAAAGTATGATCATGGTATGTACGACTGACAAAACTGTAGTTTTTAACAAATCACTTATTTCGTTGGTCCCTGCTGGTTCAGCGGTAAGTTTGAAGGCTTATAAACGCTAAAAATCAGATTTCGATACTCTCGGTAGGTAGAACAGAGACAGCCCATTATGTAGCTTTGTACTTCAACAAACACACACCTTATTTGGTCTGTTCCAACTACTGAAAGTTATTTTATAAAAATCGTTCAATAGAAAGTTCTCCAAAATGTTTTTCTTTACGTGCTCCTTTTATTGCCAGAAATAAATGTTATCATATCCATACCATCTCAAAAGTAGAAAAACATTTGTGTAATCCAAGAGCATATTCCCCACGTGAAAGAAATTTTATTTTGAAAGTTTAAATTAAACATTTATATGTTATTTATTTATTATTCTCTTTTTGTATATATTTTGCAAAAATTCGCGAATGTATTAGACCTACAACTGTAACTCTCATCGCTAGTAATTAGTTCGGCCTTGCTGTCTCTCAGCGAGTACACAAAAGATTGTCATCGTTTCTTGGAAAGAAGTGAATTTATTTATCAGCGCAATCGATTCGACGATCTCCAAGTGGGTTTCTTTGTATGGAGACTTTCTCAATTATCCAAGCCTCCCTAAGGGAAGTACCGGAAATTTTTCATGATGTTAGGAAACTTTAATTATAGCTAACATGTATAGTTATATAAATCGTCACAACAGTTACGAGTGTTTCCAGTAATTACGGCAAATGAGGTACACTTAAATAAGGTTAATCCTACTTTACAAGAATGGCTTATTTAATGTAGTGGCACCACGAGCGATGTGCTTAGCACTTACATAGTTTGTTCATGGTGAATTTTCCATCAATTGACAGTGCAATACCACCAGAGTTTACAAGTTACAGCTCTTCACGAAGGATATTTGAACAACAAGATTGTTCAATGAGATAGTCAAAGGATACACCATTTCGAAGCAGGAAACATCAATGTTTATCAGGAAGCGGAAAAACTTGCACAACAGAACATTTACAGCTACTATTTCACCAAGAAACAGTGGGATTTACCGTCACATTACAACACCCTCACGGTTGAAAGGCGAACATGTTTTGTGACGGGGATTCGAACCCGTGACCCACAAATTGAGTCGTGCGCTTTAACCACCAGGCCATGCCAAGCCTATCTGCAAAGTGAAGGCTATGGATACGAAAGTGAACCACAAGCCTAAAAACAATTGCGATGAAGCTGAGTATACCTTCTGGTACTGTTACTAAAGTAATAAACAAAATACGAAAACTGACAAAGGCTCGCAAGCCAAAAGCCCAAAAACTTCCACACACACCTCAAAATTAACGACTAATTTCATGAGAAAGATGGTCGAAAACGTTGGAATCACAGCAATGCTGTTTGATCACATACCTGTCAAGTACCCTGATGTAACTCCAACGGATATTTGCCTGTTTGATTTGCCTTAACGTGGTCTTGGAAGTTGGCGTAGATGTAAAATGGAAGGTGCGTGTAAAGTTCCTACAGATGTATGGCATGTGATTAACTTCGTTGTTTGTCCCACGTAGAAGCTTCCTTTAATATAAATTGCAGGGTCAGATATCATTGTATATATCGTGGATATAAGGTTGAGCATGGACCGACGATGGGTCCAATTTTTCCAAGAGCAGCATGGATCTTGGAACATCGTTCTTATAAAGTACAACTATCTTTCAGTAGCATACATTAAACTTAAACAGAAAAAAAATCACGTTTTGCATAATTAGTTTTACCTTCATAGAAGAAAATCGTATTTCTACGTTTCATCTTTATCACCAGGGCTCGTTCCATCAGCGCTATTTCTTAAAAAAATAAATAAAATTTTTGAAAGCATTTTACATTTTGATGCAATTCAAGACCTGCTATGTGGCTCCTGGTATTCATAATTTATTTGTATTACTTTTGTGAAATGTATTGTAAAAGTGAACAAACGAAAGAATCATCATTTGACAAGTTTATTACAAACATCACCACACAGCCTTACAATATGAATATTCACACTCATCACACTTATGATATACATGTATTAACTATACGAAATCAAAATATGTCGTTTTTACTTATAACCGAGAGGATTGTTGAGCTTTGACTTGATAGGATTTTAAAAGAAAAAAAAAGTCATCAAATATCCTGTTGAATTATTATTTAGCGAAATATTTTTATGTGAACGTTGCATAAAAATATTAAATTACACCATGAATGAATGAGTTAAACCATTAATGTAAAATAATTAAGAAGAATCGTATTATTGTGATTATTAACTTTTTTTTTATCCTAAAATCCTAGAATAGTGATTCCGGATTTTTTGCATCTAGCTTGAGTCAGTCGACACCATCCTTTTAAAACATTATCTTGTTGTTTCTTCATAGTGAGTTATTGATTTTAAAACACCGTCTTTTAGTCTGTTGTAAAGAATAACCCAATATTAATTTTATACTTAATACGTACATACGCTATTTTATTACCTATAACTGCTAAAGAACACAAAAACATTATGGTGAAACAAAACCTAAACATCCCTGAGAGCCTTCTAGTCTTAATCATCACGTGTTCCAAAGTTTCACCATCAGATTTCACCAGTACAGCCATAATGGCAATATTTCTTCATTTGGTAAGTCTTTGCGTTACTGAGCATTAGTTTGTTAAATGCACTTAAAACAAAGCAATGTAACGAAACCAGTGTAAAGAGGCACCTTTCATAATACTATATATAAAAATCATTAAAAATTTTGAATGTAAATTATAATGTGAGAAATTGCCGTTATGTCACCCTTCTAATAAGAGGTGTTTGAAACTTGCATTTCTTCGGTTGAAATCATACACTCAAAGCCCATCCATCGATATGAACGTTTTTGAAAGAAGAGAATATTTCATAGCAGAAAAAGAAGTCTTCCTGCTTTAAAATGCAACTCAAAAGATTTAATGTTTCAACATGTTTGTCACATTTCAATAAAAATGAAGATTTCCTGAATATATGCATTCGTAATTGGAAACGCCATATTCTTACAACTCACAATTTGACCTTGCAGTACGAAAGAAAAAAAAGGAAAGTTACGCCATCCCTAACAACGATTAAATAATTCAAATCTCAATAATTGCTCACCCTGTGTATATTGAGGTATTTCACATTTCTTTGTTTTTTTCTGTTCAAAAGAGCTGATAAAATAAAACAGGAAAGTTCAGCTTATTTTAACAAATGGTTGAATGTGAAAGCTAACATAGAATATCGTAACGTTTGATTTAAAAACACTTCGATATTCGCTACTGTTTCACAGCTAATAATCTCTCGCACAATATTGATCAAGTTTATATCGTCAATTTGAAGCCTTACATTAAAACTGTAGTTATTAGCGAAGTAACTCTAGTGACGACGTTTAAACAACAAAATCTTCTTTAGAATGCACGAAATCACACACATTGCAATGTGACAAACAACATGTATAGAAGCTGTAATTTCGAAATTCTTTCTAACGAACATACATGTATATCGTTGGATAAATAACATTACTTTGACATGCAACCTAGTAACCAAACATAGAAATAGCATTATTTTATACAATAAACTTTTAATATCGAAGTAATTCGAAGAGATTAAAACAAGGTTAAAAATGATACTTCAAAATAAAGTTGTTTAGGAGTCTGAAGGTATCACAGTGTTATGTGGAAATACTTTCATCTGTATATTTAGAAACATGAATTCATTGACAAAATGAATTATTATTTTTTTACACTACCATAGTCTTAATTTTATCTTAACATTATTTTTGTATACAAATAAATTTCTGCACACTTCTTTGAACTTTAATGAATATTGTAATTTTAAACGTTCACTCTATTCTATAAGTAGAAAAATATGTATGACATTTCAATGTACAAAGCCTTATAATTTGTGACGATATGAAAGACAGTTTTTAATATCATTTATGTTTTTCTTTAAAAGAGTTTGAATTTTACAACTGTCGGGGCGAAAAGATTTAAGTTTGTTTATTCTGTGGCCTGAAATTCAACATATTATGCAATGTCAAATTCAACTTTAGAAGTTCGGTCCACTCAATTATAAGTTTCAACAACATAAAAGAGTATAACGATCTCTCTTATTTTATAGCATCAACAAATAAAATAAACTTAATTTGCTTATTCTGTATATAAACATACATACTAAGAATATATTATTTTTGTTTTTGTATATTTGTTTCAGAAATTTCAAAATACAGTGTTGGGCCTCAATTTAAATACTAATCATGAAAAATAGAAACATATTAACATTTGTATTCCATGTTTTATGCAACTGTCATGAGGTAGTTACAGTAAAAGCTAAAAAACGGGATATTATGTACCCATTGTACATAGCTTCACAAATGACTAGCAGTCTATTTGCTAAAAGGATTTTACAGAATATACTCCTCTTATTTTCATAATCTTCACCTTTATATATTTATATTATATTCTAAGATTTCT
>NW_013665633.1:1608034-1625378 GCF_000517525.1 Limulus polyphemus | reverse complement strand
TAATAAAAAAATGTTCATTGTGGTAAACGAAATAATAATTTCATCTAAGTAAGAGTTTTCTCTTCTTCCTGATCTGTAAAAAACCCTTACGTGATAGAAAAAAAAAAGAATATTATTTTCGAAACCTGGGTAGCTGAGTTATGGAAAATCCGTTATTAAAACCAAACAACTTGTATGAAGTTTAAATTCGGAGGCCTGTGTAATTTATCTTTTGTAATAATAAAACTTATCGTTATTTCAATATGTTGTTTAAAACATCATATTTAAAAGTTCATAAACATATTACATTTATTAATAGTGCATTGTTTTAGCTGACTATTTATACTAAATTAAGTTTCTTGTTTGTTGTAAAAGTTGTAAGCATTGTATCATTACCTTCTTTTTGGAGTTTTAAGGTTGAAAATATTAATTTAGACCTATGAGGTTAAAACAAATGCAATAATGATATTTACATGTTATTAGGATATTTAGTTTAAGTCATTATTTTTTAAATCGAATTTTTTTTGTGATTTCAGTTTTCAATATAGTATGTGATATTGAATTTTTTTAAACCAAATCGTCAACAACTGGTGTTACAAAAAAAAGACTAACACTTAAAGCGTGTTCAGAGTGGGTTATGGACATATATATAATAAATTATGGTTTGGACATTTCTTGACTTAGATTCATTTACTATATTGAGCAAATGAGGAACATGACGACATATATAAATAAAAGGAGACGTATTGATATCTTCAATCTGAAAGGCATCTCAGCCAGACTAGAGAGATATCTATGTTTCAGTCATAGCCATCCTTAATTTAGAAATGCTTGCCAGAGGGAAATTATTCAGAACCATCCATCGACTTTTCGGCTACTCTAAACTGAATATTGGGAAGAACTATTATAGTTTTAATGCCCGTACAGCTGAAAGTGCAAAGCATGTTAAGCGGAACATCATGGTTCGAGCCTTGTAGGTTGGCCATAAAGGGACAGATGACGATGTATTTCTTAATCACATATTTATTTATTGAGATTAGATGTTTCATAATCAGATAAACTGTAAAAGATGACTTTTGAGCTTAAGAATGTTGGCCTTGACAAAAAATTCAAATCCCATTAGTAATCTTACCATAATTAACATATTTAAAAAAACAAACAAACGATATTTAAGAAGTTTTTAGTTTGCTACTCTATCGGTACAAGTTTAGTGTATGTAATAAAGCGATCTGTTCGTTTCATCAATTCCTCTCATTTTGGATAACATACCTATCATTTTAATCGGCGTACTTCCCATATTTATTAAATATCAAAATGGTGAAATCGAACAATTTCTTGTTATCATCTTGAAAACAAAAATCACAAATGCAAGATATACACCGAATAAAAGAATACAAAAAAATCATTAATTCATTTTAAGTTATCTTTAGAATAGCGTTGGAGACATGTTTTACAATATATATATATATATCTAAATATCAGAGTTTAATAGGGATTATTTGACAGGTTGACTACAACTGAGCTATTATTAGGAACTCCTAATTACATAAAGCATGTTCTGGAGCTGACGATACATTGACACCTGTCAGAGGACTTCGTTAGTTTTGACGGAAGATCTACTACTGTACCTTTCAGTGACAAAAGAGCCCTCTGTCTGTTCAGAAGGTCGTACTGACAGAGTGCGACTTGACAGCTTTTTCTTGGCACCTAAAGAAGATGGACGCTCTGAGTTGCCATCTTCGCAGTTTGTGACGGAAAACTCTGCTGATTCTTTCGAATTACTACAGGAATTTAACTTATTAACTTGTGTTGAGCTAGCACTAGGTTGGGGTTCGCAGGCCATCCAAGTATTTTGATCAGTTTGGTATAATTGAGTGTCATTCGTCACGTGAATATCTTCTTCAATGTAAACATCCGATGGCAGGAAAAGGGACGATGAGTTTTCTACGTAAATTGTTAGGGGGATACCAGTCTGATCTGGACACGGAGAAAACGGTTCTGCAAGATGCAAAGAAATACTGCCGCTATCGGAAGCAGTGCTGCTATTGTCACTTCTGACAGAACCCCTCGTTGAAATTTCTTCCTGTGCCACTCCAACACTCCTACAGGTTGGAATATCTTCAAGTTGCTGTTTATAATCTTTATATGTCTTACATTTGCTTTTGTACAACAAAAACAAGGTGAAGAGTGCAATTAATCCGCCTAGTGTCGCTGCTATTCGTACTCCGGTCATGAAATTATACGATTTATAAAATTCTTCCACTTTTTGAGATTTGTATTCAGGAGACAAAAAATGTGTTTTAGATGGATATCCTCGCCAGACTATCGGATAGCTTGGCGTCCATATAACTGGAATTGACGTATTTTCTCTTTGTTCTCTAGGTGGCGCTGATGTAGTGTTTGCGTAATCGACCATAGTTTACTACTTTCCATTGGCTTATTTGCTTAATATCTGAACGATAAAATTTACCTTTAGGTTTTGTACGCTTTTTTTCTCCATATCACTGTTCATTATTCTCACCAAGCGTTATAAGTGTAGATTTGTTAATCGACTCTGAAACTGAAGACAATTAACTATAATAGAGATAGAAAACACGTGCTCACAGGCCTATCCTTCTTCGGAAAAGTTTCTTATTGTTGGGCTTGACTTTGTAGCAGTTGTTCAATTCTGGAAAATAAAAGTCAACATCATTTCTTGAACTGACCGATTGAAAAATAATAAAATATGTTGATTTAATGCAAGACAGCAATCTAGTGTACTATGTTTTAAAAATAATATTTTTCAAATATATTTTATTAGCCTTATCTGTGCTTGAAATTTATATACTACTATTCAAACCCACAAAGCCTCGTAACAAAACTAATAATTACCTAAAGTTTTTTTGCTTCTACATGTGGAAAGGTAGTTACTCTCATTGAAACAAAATAAAAGTTTAAGTCGACTTGTTAGTTTCATTAATAATATTACTTCAAATGTTTAATATATTATATTTTATCATTATTTCAACCTCTCGGTGGCTCAGCGTTAAGTCTGAGGGTTTATAACGCTAAAAATTGAGTTTAGGTTCCCACGGTGGGTAGAGAACAGATAGCCCATTGTGTAACTTTGTGCTAAATAGCAAACAAATAGAAACATATTATTTTATTTTTAGCCACGGTATATCGACTCATAGAATGGCTCTGAGTTTTTCAAGTACAAAATATTTGCTCGTAGCTCCATCTCTTGACCGATTTGAGATCTGATTACAGCCGCGGCTATTGAGGATCCCCTCTTGTTTAACCCTTGTGACGGATTTACTATTATACATATGTTTTAATATCGATATTTGTTTAAGTTGAATTTATATTTAGAAATGTACATAACTTATACTGTTAAACATGTATTGCGAAATTCTCGTCTATTCTCTAAAGTTGTAGAAGATTCTCGAATGTCAGAATCAACAATATATGTGTGTACGTAAACACTAGTGTAGCGTGTTAGTATTGTTACGTAAGCTGAAGTTTTGAGAAACTCTCCACATGCCTATAAATATAACCATCGCGACGCACCTAAAAACAGTATCTATTATTGGTTTGCTAGAAACTTTGGGAACTATAACTGTGATTGCTATAATGCTTATTAATCGGAAAACTTAATATATTTGACCAGGGAAATTTCGAACATTACAAACCATTTAACTTCAGTGAATTAACATCAGACATTATTACTTTTACGAAAACATTACCTAACGTTATCGTTAAAAAAAAATCAGCGTGTGATCAGTGAAGACCACAGAGCTAGCTAGTTCCATATTAAGTGAATTGTACCTACGTCAACTTGAAATTAACTCGCTTATCGTCAATCCTCGATAAGATATCAAAGAAGTTCCAGACTAGAAAGAAGACATTATATTGCTTGTAAGTCTGTAAAACTTTTGTATATAAATCATTGTCAGTAATAACTATTTGAAATTGTAATACGTAACATAATAATTTGGGGGCTCGTGTCCTAGATTTAAATCGGAGACAAAATTTGATCTAAGTTCAAATTCAAATCATAATTCAATATATATCTGTCAGTGCCAACAAGTTTTGATCATGTCTGATAATCAAGATTTTCTTGAATCACCTTCTCTCGAACAACTAGAAAAATATAAGAAAAATGAATTACTCGAAATTACCAAAGTTTTAGAACTAGAAGTTAAAATATCAATGAGAAAAAAAATGAACCAAAAAAGCATATTACTGAAATACTAGTCAATGATGATTTGTTACCTGAAGAAGTATTAGGGGAATACACTATTGTCCCCACTAGCCAATCGGGGTTGAGTAATAAAGATAAGTTAGAGATCCAGCTAAAAGTGAAACTAGTCTAGTTTGCTTGGCCTAACCAATTCTTATGTATCTACACGTGCTTTCATCTTGTAGTTTTGCTGCTATACATCAGCCATCTTTAATCAGAATGACAAAAACCTAAACACGGTCCAACTTAGGTGAAGTTATAATAAAAGTTCAGACAGATAGCTCACGTGATTTTTTTTTTTTTTGCGTAGGCATGCGCAAATATTTTGGTCCAAATTGAGCGGTTTTTGTTGAATAACTTTGCATATGTGGCTTAAATTTAGACCAAATTTGACACGTAATTGTAGGTTTTAAAGACCTATCAGTGTCTCAAATTTGAAAAAAAAATCCATGAAAGTATGTTTTTCTATGAAATAAAAATTTCCGTATTTTCGGTGCGAATGAAAAAAAATAAGGAAAAATTCAAGCAAAATTGGACATTTTATATCTCATGTATTTCTTAATGGATTGCCTTGAAATATGGCACGTGAAGTAAGGGTTCAGTCGAACACATCCTCTGAAAATATATAATAGTTTGGATTACCATAATCCGAGCTACAGGAAGCGGAAAATTGCTAAACTAACACTCCTGTTAATAAAATACAGTGTGTCCTGCATGTTGTTTTGGGCGCACGACACACTACCCTGTGTCTTGATAACTATTGATATTGATCAAATTGAACAAAACGTAAGTGACTTTTCTGGTTTCTCAATATATTATATTGTAATGCTAGAAGTTTAAGAAAAAGTAGGGATGAGGCCGTTTGTGAATAACAGTATATTTGTATACTTGTTTGGTAGAAACTTGGCAAAAGGGCTGTGATACAATGTTCAATATTTAAGGTTACTTTCCTTGTTTTTCAATAGGCAAGACAAGAAAGGTGGCTGGAATTGTAATTTATAATAAATAGGAAATTTATTTTGATGTTTGTCAAAAATTTTTAATAATGAATAAAAATCTAGAATTTATAGTCATACAAATTAAATATTATTATTTGGGTTGTGTGTATATAAGCCACCTGAATGTGATGTGCAAATATTTGTGGAAAACATATGAGAACATTTTAATTATATTAAATAAGAATCATTACTCATTAATTATAGCAGGGATTTCAATAATAATGTCTGAAACTAGTAAAATTTTTATGTAAATATTTTTTGATGTAGTTTATTGCAGTTAAAATAAATAATAACCAATTTAAATTTACCAGCAAGAGTGAAAGAGAGAGAGAGAGAGAGAAGTATGCATTATTTAATTTTGAAAAGATTAATTGTCTTGTCTTTTATAAACTGATCATTATTTTCCATCCCTGCATGACCAGGTGGTTAGGGTGATCGACTCGTAATCAGAGGGTCGCGGGTTCGAATCACCGTCCCACCTAACATGCTCGCCCTTTCAGCCATGAGGGCATTATAATGTGATGGTCAATCCCACTATTCGTTGGTAAAAGAGTAGCCCAAGATTTGGCGGTGGGTGGTGATGACTAGCTGCCTTCCCTCTAGTCTTTCACTGCTAGATTAGGGAAGGTTAGCGCAGATAGCCCTCGCGTACCTTTGCGAGAAATTCAAACAATTATTCTCCATTTTATTTATTTAACCGATTCATTTAATATATCAGAAACTAAATAAATAGCGTACTGAAACATTAATGACGTTAATATAAAAAGAATTAGAGAATAAATTAAGTGCTGTAAATTGGGATATATTGTATAGAATCCAGGATGTGAATGAAGTTTATGAATATTTCTTAAAACAATTTGAGTTATTATAATAGTTGTTTATTTGAAATTACAAGAAATGTAGTATGTAAAACAGAAGACAGAAGTATTAAGACTAAAAAGTGGATATATAATTACATAAGATATATAAATAGAAAGAAAAATAAATTGACTTATAACGCTAAATTAACTGTAGTTCTGATGATAAAAATAAGTATACTATATATACAAATAAATTATCAACTATAATGAGAAATATAAAGAAACGTTATTACGACAGCATCCTCCTATCTCAATGTGATACTAAAAGTAAATGGTATTGTATTAAAAAATATTAAACAACAGGCACTACATCACTAAAGTTTCAACAACAAGGTACAAACAGAACATTGATCTCGGGCTTCAGTTTATAAATCACTCCTTGATACGGAGTGTTTGTTCATCGCTGACCTTTGCCAAACTCTTAAACAAACTAGAATGGACAGGAACGTCAAACTGACCAAGGGCATATATAAATATGTTGGACTAAACTAGAGATCTTGCACTAGTTTGTTATTTTATGCTTGTTCTTAACTTTCTTTTAGTAGAACCAATGTAACCCTGCTAATAGCAGGAACAAGTAAATTTATAAACAACGCATAATAAATGTGATTAATCACTATTATAGAATAAAACGTATCTTTTTTCACAAATCTTTGCAGACTGAGCTTTCATGGACACATATTGACAATGATGATAAGTATAACATTTACAATATTGTCCACATATCGACAACGATGATAAGTATAATATATACAATATTGTCCACAAACTCACAGATGGTTGTTTGTTTGTTTTTGAATTTTGTACAAAGCTACACGAGGGCTATCTGAGCTAGCCATCCCTAATTTAGCAGTGTAAGACTAGAGGGAAGGCAGCTAGTCATCCCCACCCACCGCCAACTCTTGGGCTACTCTTTTACCAACGAATAGTGGGATTGACCATCACATTATAATGCTCCCATGGCTGAAAGGGCGAGCATGTTTGGTGTGACAGGGATTCTAACCCGCGACCCTCAGATTGTGAGCCGAGTGCCCTAACCACCTGGCCATGCCGGACCCTCAC
Source organism: Limulus polyphemus (assembly GCF_000517525.1). NCBI lineage: Eukaryota > Metazoa > Arthropoda > Merostomata > Xiphosura > Limulidae > Limulus > Limulus polyphemus. Next base: position 1,618,257 of record NW_013665633.1, on the reverse strand, counting down.
AGATGAATACAGACCTTACAGTATTTTTTGTTGTAGTAATTTTACATTGAATAGTTCTTCTTGATGATTTTCTTATGTTGACAGTATGTGGAGGCAGTCCTAATGGATCAAAAGATTCTCTTTTCCCATCCCAGTGGCTACCAGATTTATGACTCGAATCCAGATTGACGATATACAATTGTTTTTCTGTATGATCAGGTAGTTGATCGATGACAAGCACAACTCCAAACTTCTTTCACGCGCATAAATCTTGTGAAAGTATGAAATAAATTTCTAAAGTGTTCATAGCTTCTTTCAGACAATGTTATGTTGGACATCTGCTGTTTCACTTTCACAAGTCAATGATACATCTAATCTAACATACATATTATCCAATATTTGAATGAGGCTAATTTATTTTGATACAATTAAATATAATAAATTCATGACTTATTGTTTATCCATCCATTTTCTATTAAAATTTCATAAAACATTGAAATTTTCCAAACACTATTATGAAATATCACCAACACACACACACACACACATTACTGACGCCAAGCTATCTAATCTTTGTCTGTTAACAAATACAAAGCTCGTCAAGTGGGAAGGGTGGACAGAGAAAAAGAAGATATAGAAAGGAGAGAATGGTTCTTGCCCAACATGTGCTAATGAGAAAAGCTTAGTTCCGAGTTGGCCAAGTATATTTCGCATAAAAGAAAAGTCAATTATCATACATCGTCGGTATCTATGTATTTAAAATATACTTAATATTGAAAATAAATGGTTCAACCTCTGCATAATCACATATTTTCTACATAAATTTAATGTTCACCATACTTTAACAAGAGTTTTTCTACGTCACTGAATTTAAAAGTCAGTAAACACAATTCTATCACTTTGCATAGTGGTACAAAGCACTAAATGTATGTTCTAAGTATTTGACGGGAGATTTCAGTTATTGTACAATTATTGTATTATTCCTACTCAACACTCAACAAATGGTCAAATGTTCCAACTGTGTTAGTCGGTTAAGAATAATTTTCAAATGAAAGATTTATTCAATTCTAGCTTTAATATCTACTTAAACATGTGAAATGTATGAGATTTCATTATACATTAATGTCTAATTATTATTTTAAATATCTCATGTTATAATGCTTTGAAACTAAAACATAATTTGAAGCAGTGTTGCTACATATATTAGATGAAGTTTTCAAAGGATATATGTTGAGGTCACTGATAACTACATGACAAAGGTCAGTTCTGATTTATCTAACAGCAGCAGGAGGTTTATTTTATGGCACTTTTGAATCAATGACAGGATAAAGGTTTTGTTTGCCTAAACATTTTAGTTAAGATTTATTACACTCATTCAATATCATAACAATTAGATACAGTACATACTAAATGTCTGAAATATCTTTGGGAACACAAATCATCGTGATGGCATCCTCCTTCTTCAAAAATCATTGTACCATGTATTATTTTATAAACTTCACAATACTCTTTCTTGACACTAAAAATACACGTGTCACATATCCTTGTAGGTTTTGGTTTCTTTTTATTTTCAAGATGGTCCTTCATTATTTCTACTGCTATTGCATTGGTTGTCATTTGATCAATGAGGTCCCCGTTGTTATTAAATTGGAACATTATCTGACAGAAGCTTTAAACACTTTAGAAATTTATTCGATACTTTCACAAGATTTTTGTACGTGAAAGAAGTTTGAAGGTGTGTTTGCCAGTGATCAACTATCCATCATGCAGAAAAAACAAATATAGATCGTCAATCTGGATCTGAGTCATAAATCTGGTAGCCGCTAGGATGAGAGAGGAGAATATTTTGATCCATTAGGACTGCCTACACATACTCTCAAAATAAGAAAGTCATCAAGAAGAAGAACTGTTGTATGTAAACTTACAACAACAAAAATATTGTAAGGATCGCATTCGACTGTGTGTGTTTGGACAATATTATATATATTATACTTATTATCGTTGTCGATATGTGTCCAAGAAAGTTTAGTCCTCAAAGATTTATCAAAAATAATAAGTGTTGTTATTCTATAATAATGATTAATCACATTTATTATGTAGCAAAATGGTTTATTACAGAGTGTATTAACTAGATGTGGAAATTAAAGTCAGTGAAACATTCGTTATATATATATAGAAAGTTTGCAGCTCATGAGTTTTGAATTTAGATAAACTCATTGTGACATATTCCCAATGAGTCAGAGAGAAATGTCTCCATGGTGTTAATGAACCACAGATGGAAATGAAAAGAACATCTATGTGCTGCGTACTATCCTATGGAAGTATAGAAAGATCTTTGTCAAACGTACATAATTAAATGTAATAAATGTACGGTGAAATCTGTAGACAATCCTTAGTAACATTGCCCACCCTTGGAAAATACGTATAATACAAATATATATATATATATAATTGAAAACAAAAACGTAAGTTGTGATCTCATTTAACTAATGGATAACAGCAGATTTGTTAAAATCCGATGAACGGTAAGATTGTCGTCAAAACAATGGTTTTTAACATAATTAAATCTAGACATTGATGACGTAATCATATGTGGAAGTAAAGTGCCCACTTTTGTAAAACTCGTGTAAGATAAATGGTTATGAAATATAATAGTATGATTAAATATATGCTTATAAACCTTAGTAAACCAATCCGTCTATAAGAATAGGCCTTCTGGTATCGAACTATGATATCACACCTCTCTAAGATTACTGCGCCTTCTGGTTTCACTTCGTCTGTCATGGCGGTTTAGCAACGCACCCTCTCTGGTGACGTAATTATCTCTACTTCCTACCCCCTCCCCTGAGGTCGACACGCATGTAGCAACCTCTGGCAATGTGTTGCGCAAAAGATGAGGTAACTACTCATATTGTTGAGTTACTGGTGGCCCATTCAGTATTGCGTTTTAACTTCGTTTTAATTTTGGAAGTGATATCTGGCACGTTCAAGGAAGTAACCGTGTAAAAACTAATACTCTCAATAGAAAATTACTTTTCAGCAATTCATAGTGCTAAAAACCAGCATATGCTGTTATTATCAATTAAATCATTCTATTTTAGAAACAAATAATGCCAGATGTTTACAAATGATAAAAAATTATGGACTCCTTATAATATAATAATAGCTCCAAATTGACATTTAGTAATCTCGCTGATTTTAAGGTTTTATTCGCTTTCAGTTTTAATGTTAAAAAATTCCAGAGTTTTATCAGATATTTGGATCACTAGTGAAGCAACGGATCGAAGAGAACTCAATCTTCTTGAGAATTTTAACGTCTGCTAAAGACAAACCAACCTCATCTTAGCATGATTCTTCTTGGCCTTTTCATACAGGGTAATACAAAAGACGTGCATCATGCTCTTTCTAAATCACGTCCTTTCTATAATATTTATGTTTTTCCATTTTTCTTTTGTTACAACAATAGGTTGGGAAGTAAGTAACTTTGTAAAAATGTATGGAAATGATTATGTTATTTAAGGATTCTAAACGCCCGCTTGATCTTACATTTTTCGGTGTTTATCACACGTCCAAATAACCTGGAAGATTTAAAGCAGAGAATCACAACTGCCTGCGTAACCGTAACGTCGCAAATGTTACAAAAACGTGAGCCGCAACCAGATCGAAAGAGAGATCTTGTTCCATAATATTTAAGCTGTAAGAGCAGAACTTAGCAAAATCATTGTGGCGAGTGACATTTACATTACCTTTCATTAATCTATTAGTATAAACCTTATTGTGATAAACCGCAACTATCTCAAAACCATAAAGTAAAGATCGACAACCAACCTGGAAAAAGAGATGCAAAACGTGTAATTATAACAATTGATAGATCCTCATTTATATAAGAGTTGTAAAAGGCATTAAAAAGTAAAGATATTGCCTTGCATATTTTACACACTCTTAGTTTCAGTTTAATATTTTGCGCGAGCAATGGATTTTAAAATTCAAATATTTCGATTAAATTATGCAAATCAGAGTTTTATCATCAAAAAACAAACGAACAATAAGAAAGGTGATTTTCTTTATACGACCAGCTTCAAAATTATTAAATTTAATTTTGTCACCTTTGATAGAGTGAATTTATTCAAATGAGGTCGCTGTTGAACGGATGTGCGTTTTGTTCCCAAACGAGACCATTTTATCTTTATTTTTCTCATATTTAGAATGTACGGCTAAGATGTTTAGTTTGGAATAATTCCTCAGCCTCAGCTACCTGTGATATAAGTCAAACTTTGCCAGGTAAAAAACATTAATATTTGATTAATTAATTCTGAGAAAGACTGTATAAGAAAAATGTGCTGTTTGTTTTACATGTAGAAAAAAAAGAGTTGTATTATATACAAACGTGTTTTCAAAACTCAAGAACTTAAAGATGTGAGAATTTTTCAATATTTATATTTCTAAGACCTAATTTTTTTAAAACATACACACATACATACTTAGCTGTATAGCCTTGGTTTCGTTTTCAGTTTAAGTCACTTCAAAATTCTTAGATTGAAATAAATAATTTTTGATGTACAACAGACAATTTAGTAAACTGAAAAAATGAAACATCCTTTTTTTTCTTCTGAAAACAATAAGAGTGAAATTTTTAAGTCTACCAATTTGCTTGAGATAATTACTTCTGTTCTTGTAACCGTAACAGTTTGAAATTTCTTTACATCCGATAAAAATGCGAGATACTCGTGAATCTTTTCTGCTTTTTTAGACGACGTCATACAACGAGAAACGCGATTATTTTTTTGAAAAGCAGTTATGAAGATAATACATTATGATGGAAAATTAATGTTTTGAACGTCTGCTATGCAAAAAAAAAAAAGAGTTGTTCTTGTACTAAAAAAGTTACTTATTAATCAATAGATGTCGGTAACATTTCCCCTCAAAGGTGAATAAAATCGCAGTATTAATAAGCAAATAGATAAAATACTTTAAAGTCTTTCTCAGAAGTGAAAGAATTAGATTGGATTTTTTATTCATTGGAAGAAACTTTTGTTACGTGAACAGATTTATAAGCTAGATATTGAACGTAGATCGACTAATCCTTTGAAAATCAATTAATAGTTTGCCTAACAGCTGCTGTCGAACTATTTGAATCACATGAGAATATTTGGTGAACATGTACACAACAAATGGGAGGGCTCGAGCCCTCCCCTGAGTCCCCTTAGCCATAATCTTTTAAAATTTGTACAATACAAATATGCATTAAAAAAATCCACATTTAGATAGCCGAATATTTATCTTTAACCCGAAATACTTGAAAACAGTGAGAAACACATTTACTTTGATTTTATTCGCTCGGTAATCATTATAATATACAAGTAAGACATTTACAGCTTTGTTTCAATCCTTCAACTGTGACTACTCTTTTGTTTGGCGCACAACTACAGCTAATGCGTGTAAAGAAAAATATTAACGTAAATAATGATCTCTTGTTTTGTATATTTCTATATCTTTTGTTTGTTTTTGTTTTAATTTCGCGCAAAGCTACACGAGGGCTATCTGCGCTAGCCGTCCCTAATTTATCAGTGTAAATCTTATACCATCTTATAATATCTTATACCAACGAATAGTGGGAGTGACCGTCACATTATAACGCTCCCACGGCTGAAAGGGCGAGCATGTTTGGTGTGACAGGGATTCGAACCCGCGACCCTCAGATTGCGAGTCGAGTGCCTTAACCACCTGACCATGCCGGACCCCTATATCTTTTCTGTAGAGCTCAGTTAATTTTGATTTATTTTTATGTATTTTTTAGAATGATGGTCAAATATTATTTAAAACAATAAAAATCCTTCCTTGAGACTGGATTAGTACAACACAACATTTATTCTAGAAGTTTTATGTATTTTATTATTATGTCCAAAATATTCCCACATCATATATATGTGATGTATCTATATATTTAAATTATATTTTGTATAATAAAACAAAATTACTAAATCGAGGGATTATAACGCTAAAATTCGGGCATCAATATTCACAGTGAACACATCACAAATAACCTATTTGGGTAGTTTTGTGCTTAATAACACACAAATCATCGCCAGATTGACGACTGTCAGCAAACTATGAATTACTTAAGGTAGCTTGGCGGTAAGCTATAGGGCCCATAACGCAAACTTCTGTTGGACACAAAGCAGTTATAGCCCATTATGTAAGTTTTTAAAAAACAAAACAAAAAACAAACGAACTATTTTTCGAAATTTTATTATCAAAAAATAAATGTTCTACTTTTGCTTCCTAAACACATTTTTTGGTTCAGAATATTTTACAAGGTTTATCAATTACCAACTGTAAACTGTTAGCGTAGGTTTTAAGGACGGAATGAGATTGAAAAAACAATTTCTTTTTTCAACAACTTACCCGGTGTTTAAGCTTTCTATACACATAGCAATGTTTGAACAATAAACTATTATATTGTGCAGACCTTGTTTGCCCACACATCTATATTTGCATTCTTACAAAGCGAAATATATTTAATTTTGCGGCTATGGATGGAGTCTGTTCGCCTTGCGGTGGTAAAGTCTGAAATTGAAGTATAAACACAACTGCTCATATCGGATAAATTCCATACCATGATCAGGCGAGTACTACAGTTTCGAGCCATATCAGCGCTCATGAACCCAATTAGATCGATAATACCTATACTTTTTCACAACGAGAAATATATTTTGTAGGTTTGAGAAACAGCTTGGAATGGATGTCAGCTGTACACACACCTTTGTACTGTTTCATAACGAGAGGCTTATAAGACTCATTTCTATAACATTTCTTATCATTGATCTAGTTAGGCTGACACAACTAGAAACCACTGTATTCAGCTAATCATGGTAGAGGACTTAAGCATTCAGTTGAACCAAATGTATTTCATATTTTAACCCATTACCTCGTTTAGAAGTAACTACTGTTGAAATAAAAAACTAAATTTGACAACATGAAGATTTTATAAAGCTTTTATTCTTGTCCATATGTTTGTTCGCATCTTATTCACATAAATCTAACAACATGTCTGGCTAAAGCGTTTGTTCTTGTCCATCTGCTTGTTCATATCTCATTCATATAAACCTGACAACATAAAGAGAAGCTAAAGTGTTCACTTTTATCCGTCTGTTAGCATCACATTAATATAAAACTAACAACATTAAAGGTAGCTAAACCACTCACTCTTGTTCGTCTGCTTGTATCTTAGTAAGATAAAGCTAACAACATTTGTAGCTAAACCATTCACTCTTGTTCGTCTGTTTGTATCTTATTAAGATAAAGCTAACAACATTTGTAGCTAAACCATTCACTCTTGTTCGTCTGTTTGTATCTTATTAAGATAAAACTAACAACATTTGTAGCTAAACCATTCACTCTTGTTCGTCTGTTTGTATCTTATTAAGATAAAACTAATAACATTTGTAGCTAAACCATTCACTCTTGTTCGTCTGTTTGTATCTTATTAAGATAAAACTAATAACATTTGTAGCTAAACCATTCACTCTTGTTCGTCTGCTTGTATCTTATTAAGATAAAACTAACAACATTAAAGGTAGCTAAAGCACTCTCCTTTGTTGATGTGTCTTTTTATTGGTTATAATACTAGCTAATTGGCATGAGTTGAGAGCACCACCTTGTTTTTACTAACCTCATATCTCATGCCAAGCTGTCCTTGTCATGTAAGACGTAAAATACGTGGCGAATACTCGTATAACTCAGTTTTTATTCACTGATAAATACATGGTTGACATTAGCGTAAAAAAGGTCGCAACCTAACTCTAGAAATGACTATATAGTAACAGAAAATGCACTACCGCAATTCTAAAATTATAATGGAACCAACCACTCACATAACCCCTCACCCACACTAACATATTCGCCCACATACAGACAAACACGCCTACAATTAGACATCGGGAAACCATTCATCAGTGGTATTAGTATTAAAATATTTTTCTATAATGAATTGCGAAGCTGTTTTTGACAGTTTAAACGATTATTGCAAACAATGCACGAAAGATTATTATTTTTAAATATATTGATAGACAGCACATAATGGTTCCCAGTCTTTCTCTTAACTTACTTTTTAAAGCCTACATGTGATCAGTCTCAAAAACTAAAGAACCATAAAAGTTACATGATTAACGCCGAAATTTGGAGAAGCATAAGAAATCAATAGGTCAAATATTTATAGTAAAATACACGTAAACTGCAGACATATCTTTTTCTACAGAATGCGGTGTTTTACTACTCATTTCGCCTAGTTATGGATTTCCAGAAAAACTTATTTAATTCACTATAGTAGAATTATTTAGCCACAGGACCCGGCATGGCCAGGTGGTTAGGGCTCTCGACTCGCAATCTGAGGGTCGCGTGTTCGAATCCCCGTCACACCAAACATGGTCGCCCTTTCAGCCGTGGGGGCGTTATAATGTGACGGTCAATCCCACTATTCGTTGGTAAGAGAGTAGCCCAAGAGTTGGCGGTGGGTGGTGATGACTAGCTGCCTTCCCTCTAGTCTTACACTGCTAAATTAGGGACCTCTAGCGCAGACAAACAAAACAAACAAACAAAAACAAAATCTAGCCACAGAATCAATTAAAAATCAATTTTTGGCTATTACTTCATGAATAGAAGGTTCAGCTTCGATATGTGAAAATTACACTAGTTGCTGATTTATTGTTGTCACATTCCTGATGTTAAAACTCAAACTAGACGTTTTATGTAGGGTTTGAAACAAGCAGGAGTCTATCAGTTGGTGTACTATTCTATTATACTATCCGTGACCTAACTGGACGTCATTATTTGATTTAGTTGGTGAAAGACCAGAATGGCATGTGGGTATTATCGTGAATTAAGGCCCGGCATGGCCAGGTGGTTAGGGAGCTCGACTCGCAATCTGCGGGTTCGAATCCCCGTCACACCAAACATGCTAGCCCTTTCAACTGTAAGGGCGTTACAACGCGACGGCCAATCCCACTATTCGTTGGTAAATAAAGTAGCCCAAGAATTGGCGGTGCGTGGTGATGACTAGCTGCCCTCCCTCTTGTCTTAAACTGATAACTTAGGGACGGCTAGCGCAGATAACCCTAGTGTAGCTTTGCGCGAAATTACAAACAATCAAATTGTGAGTTAAAGAACATAAATCCCTCGTACGGAATATGAATAATTGACTACCTTATTAAATTGAAACTGATAACTCAACGTTCTATATAAAGGAACTATATATTGTATAAACATCAATATTTTTGTTCTAGTTAATTATTATTCCACAAATACAATGAAATGATCTTCACAGAGGGCTTAATTATATATTATATATAACAAAGTTTCTGTATACATGTAATAACTAAATAAATACACGAAAATCCGTAATCTTTGCTGAAAATACATTATGTAGCATGTTTTAAAATGAAAAGACTAAATTATGCCCGAAGAGGAGCTTTGATGGTATTCGGATTATCTTTCTTGCTAAGATCATACGAAATAAAATCTGTAACTTATAATAAGCCCATCTATGGGTATGTATTACGATGTCATGGCTCCCTTGTGGACCGTTCTTGCAAACTTAGCTTCTAAATATATGTCAGCTAGGAAATATTTTTACAGATACTAGTAATGCTCTATAAAGCCACCTTATGGGCTCTTAATAATTGCTTAAGGATGTGGGGTTGTAAAGTTTTTCAACGAAGGAAAGGCTTTACAAGAATATTAAATCAATTAAAATACTTGAAAAACATGAAAATTAATTATTATGTATTATGATGTCATGCCCCCACCCACCCCTTGTGGACCGCTCTTGTAATCTTAGCTTCTACATACATATCAGAAAAAACAAGTACTTGCATTGTTAAATTGATTTTTGTTGTGTGTAAATAAATGCCTACTTTAAATACATAAAACAACACACACACACATATACGTGGTGTGTGTGTGTGTGTATATATATATATATATTAGCAATGAACTTTTTGCCTATCAAGGCTTATGAAGCAAACTTCCCGACAGAAAGTTGAACTACTTGATGAAATATTGAGGCATTCACTTTCTACTGTTTCTATTCTTAGTCAGGGCACACCCAAGTACATAAAGAATTACTCAACGGTTGTTGAGCCACGAAGGAACGCGACGCAATCCAAATAATGAAAATTTACCTTAAAACGTAGGGATTTTTAAGAAATAGAAGAGTGTGAATGAATAGTATTTCAACCGTACTATGT
>NW_013665633.1:1604101-1607034 GCF_000517525.1 Limulus polyphemus | reverse complement strand
TCGTCGTATCCCAGCCAGCCTGTAGAGCTCTGGATTGAGCGAAACGCGTCATCAGCAATGGATATGAAGAATATAGTGTGGATGAAATACCATTAATTTACACTCTTCTAATTCTTAAAAATCCATAAGGGACTTGATTAAGAATTTAGTGTTAAAAGTATAATAGGCCTTACATGATGTCGTGTGACAAGTATAATTATTATAATCATGCTTCAACATTTTGTAAAAGGCGTTCGCACCTATACTGTAATTACAGTAATCTAAGTTAATGATTCTATCGAGAACAGGCTGGAATAAAAGATAATATTTTCATCTTTCGTCCCTAAGCCCACACGCTCCCGAGAGACTGAGTAAACGAGCCTGTGATGTATTGGTTACAGTGTTATTATTACTTTAGCTATCATCTTCCAATCAAGATATTCGGGTAATATGTCACTAAAAACAGTGAAATTTCCAGCAAGGAAGCTGGCATCAAATCCTGAAAGCGGTACATGTTCCTGTCGATCAGAACTGAAGGATGACATGCTGCGATATTGATTCAGACTCCAAACTATATAGTGTTATTTCTGTCCGTAATATCGATCACTAACGATTGTCAACAATGTTATACATCTATCTATCTATATATATATATACCAAGTAGAAATCCGTTTTAGCGCAAAATCAGGGCAACAAAAGGAAAGTATCATATTGGCCAGACAACTACGAAAAAAAAAATATTTTGTTGTAAGGAAGATGATATATTAAATCAGCAGTGCCTGTAAGAGCTAAAAATCATGAAGATTCTACAGTGAAATAACCGCATCTCTACCCACATAAATAGATATATATATAATTAAGGTTACTTAACAGAAATACATCTCGTGTGTCCCATTTACGATATCGCTCTATTCATTTTGTTTAATATTAGCTCAAACGTACGTCGTTGAATATATTAGTTTTGCTTTTATATAAGTATAATGACTATACAGATTAATAGGGCCCTTGATGAATATTAAATTAGACCAGCTTCCGCCATTATAAAATCCAGAACTTTGCGTGACACAGAATCCACAAAATGCCAGGTGTCTCCCTCGAAGAAAGTTTCTTGTTAAACTTTTTTTTGAACATGCAGTGGTTCGTGTAACATCCTAAACATGATATAGAGTCGAAAACTGACGTGCTTCTCACTTGAATAAACATTCGTAGGATAACATATGCATCATTAACACTGTGAGCAAAACAAAACATTTTCATAAAATATGCTTTTAAATTCCAATTACAACGCAAGTAAGTGGGATTTAGCAGTAATATTAATATTATATATTGTTTTAAATATATACTTATGGCCATTATTTATATACTTAAATAATATAAATATATCTAAATATATATTTGTCACAAATTAATTTACAATGACCTGGTAAAGCATTTCGTTTCATAACTATAAAACTATAAAAATGTAGTTAAACTATTTCTGTATTTCAGCAAAAGTGGCAACGAATATAAACCATAGGGGTTAGGATGACAATACTGTTTGTCATGTTTTTATTCCAGGTTTTGACAGAAACACTGATTTAGTACCACGTTTATATCTTTATGTTCCAGTTCGTAATACATTTGCATGAAGTGTGAAAGGGTAATATTTCCTTATATTTGTTTTTTAAAACGAAGGTGTTTCGTAAAAGATCGTAGCAGATGTTCTAAATATGGACATAGGAATACTGAGTCATAGTTTAGAAACTTGATTTAAAAGAAACATTTTCTTTCAATTGATTTGCTTTGGGGAAACCAGTCTTAAATTAAAGATATTTTTTCCTAATTTTTACATTTTTATTTCGGAAAAAAACACACACAATATAAAACTATATATATAAGCAAGTAAAAAAATAAGAAAGTTCTACAACCAGTACTTCAAGATTCATTGCAATATCATACCATTTGAGTGTCACTAGAACGCACAAGGTAATTCTGAGTGTTTCGGAAAAAATAATACATATATATAATATATAGATTTTGACAGTCAAAAGACAATGAGTGTCTCGGAAAAAATAATATATATATATATATAATATAGATTTTGACAGCCAAAAGACAATGAGTGTCTCGGTAAAATTAATATATGTATATATAATATATAGATTTTAACAATCAAAAGACAGTAATAAACATATACTTGGAAGTTTTCCTCAGAAACGCCTTTATGACATTACCGTATACTGAGATAGTAGGATTAGACTGATAATGTAGTGATATAGAAACATGGAATATGTACAAGACGAAAATCCATTAATATTGAAAATAATCATCTTCTTATAACATTGTAAATTTATCACTTCGATAGCTTATTTATTTTGCTGTGCCAATTTTCTTTGCTACGTAACTAGAGTAATTATGATGATTTTTTTTATATACAACAATCATCCATACAGTACAAGTATTTATAATAAGTTACTTGTTATCAAAGGCTTCAGTAAGATATTCAGTTTCTTTAACTTTATCAAACACGTATGTTGCTGAACAAATCAGTTATGAAATTGTAAGAGTACAATGATTATCCACTTTTGTAGGTCTCTTACTGAACATTGAGTTAGACCGCCTATCGCTGGAGTAAAGTATTTAACTTAGCGCGACATAGCTCCTAACATCGCTTGAAGATTTCTTGCTCAAATGTGACCTATTCGTCGAGGAGTATATGAACTGCAAACGGTTCGAAAACGTCGGCAATGAATTACACTGGTGAATGAAATTTGGAAGTTTGTCCCAAAGATGCTCAATCGGACTGAGATTCGGCGATTATGCAAAGGAAGATGACTAAAATCATTGACATATTTTTCGAACAATAAGAACAAGGTGCATTGGCGCAATATCGTATTGTAAGAGACCTATGTTTGTTTGTTTGTTTTTGAATTTCGCGCAAAGCTACACGAGGGCTATCTGCGCTAGCCGTCCCT
>NW_013665633.1:1598346-1603715 GCF_000517525.1 Limulus polyphemus | reverse complement strand
CGCCCCCACCGCTGAAAGGGCGAGTATGTTTGGCGGGATGAGGATTCGAACCCGCGACCCTCAGATTTCGAGTCGAGCGCCCTATCCACCTGGCCATGCCGGGCCTACCTATGTTGGATGGATGTCTATATGCAGCACTGTGAAGCAGATGTCATACACAACAATATACAAGCACACACTCTGGAGTTGTTAACTTTCTAAAGAAATATAATAATTTGAATCTTGCCACAAGAACGTTCCCCATAACATTCAGCAACTTACACAGCCGAAACAGTACAAGTGGAGTCAAGTGCGTCGTCTCCATATTTTTTCTGTACAGTCGGTAAGGAAGAAATAAATACAAACCATGAGAACAAATCACACGCCTCCAGTAACTAGTGTCTTCATTTTGCAGCCTAATCACAAATAAAGCGAGCTTTCCTCCTAGACTCTGAGATAAGCAATTTTCTATAACATGTAACATTTGTAACATTCTTGAAATATTTACATAATAGACTGTTCACAAATAGACTGTCAAACAATTTACTTCTGTTAACAACTCTCCTGCTAGACGGGTATCCGCGAGCATATCCCTTTGAAATATGAACAGATTCTTGTTCTTTCCAAATGTTCTTGTAGACTAACTATGATAAACTACGCCTCCTACATTTACACAGCTCACTTGATATATGAGATGATCTGATTGTTTTGCATATGCAAATAAATTCACTAATCTACAAATGTTTTTGATGTTTCTCGTAATTCGGGGTTTTTTTTTGGTAGTTTTATCTACACCTGGTGACTGTTTTTGGTTAGATATATAACAAACATCTGTATATAACTCATCAACTTAACATCATTGCCTTAACAGTTGTATATGTTCTATCAGATATATCTGTAATAATTTACTTATTTCTGCCAATTTAATTTTATCGTAAGAATGTTCAGAATATTTTTCTAGTGTGTATTATAGATGAAAATTTCGTTGTATTTTATCAGTCTATAGTTAGTTATTTAGTTTCCTTCCATTGCAAGTGTTTGAATTTTTTTTTGTTTCATCTGCCGTAGCGATATGTTTTAATATGCTTTGTTCTTATTTACGACGATTGTTTTCGGCGTTATTAATTTTATTTTGCGTTATCAAGAATCAGAGTTTGTTTAGTAATAATATTTTTTATAATATGCTTCCATAGTTAATAAATAAATAACGGTGCAGTTCTACGATTAAATAATCAATTTCCTTTAGTTAATAAACTTTATTCTACTTTTTAGAATCATCTTACTAGTTTTATCAGGACTGTCTTAATGTTATTAATTTAGCTGTGCTTTATGAAATAGCCCTAAAGATATTTTCCTTACAAGCCAGAACAGCTGACATATATTGTTATTGTTATGATGTGTTTTGGTGCATTATAATTTTTTGCTATGTCATCAGAGCCTGTGCTAAATTAATTTTGTTTTGTCAAAACAGCCTTCCCCTGTTGATTGTATTTAACATAATCATCAATATTAGATTATATGTACTGAAAAATAGATTATAATTATTGAAGAATGGATAATAAGAGTAAGACACAAGACATGACGTGTTAAAGATGATGCTGAATGAAGATAATATTATAGTGATTTAAGATTGGATAAAAGGGTGTAAGATTCGACTGAGTGAATTACATTGTTTATAACACAGACTTTGTTGAAGGAAGAAAACATTCTAGTAAGGCAATGCTTTTTTTTTTAGTGGGAAAGGGGTCCGTTTCTTTTAAATACAGTTTTAAGAAAAATAAATCGTTTAACTGAAAATTAATACAATCAAGAACTAGAATACTTTATTTGTTGCTACATGTTATCGTGTTGCTTACGTTTTTCAAAACAGGTAAGTATTCCTAATTCAATAAATTATTGACAATGTAAAGTAACCTATAAAAATATAAACGACACGAAGTATCTACGCGTATATAATGATTGTTTTTACAATAATTTTGTTCAAAAAAGAAATACGACAAAAAAGTTTGATTAAGAGTTTTAATGATGAAAATGAAGTCTTGGTTTCGTATTACACTCAAGATTATAACTATCAATTGATAAGTTACATAAAAGTTAAGAATTATAATATTTTTATACATTTTCTTGTTTTATTGACTAAGGATAAGAAAGTAGAGATATTAATCAAAGGGATTGGTACTTTTGCTGATGGTGCGATTAGAAGCACAACCTCAATATATCGAGAGCGTACTCCTGAATGCAGCGAATATGATTTATGTCTATCTTAGGGTTCCCTTTAGAATCTACAGCCATATCATAGTCAGTAAAATATCAGATTACATATATTTTATACTTAAACATATGGTATTGGTGCGATTAGTATAAACTCGTCTTAAAGATGGATGCTCCTTATGAATTCCTGCTT
This sequence comes from Limulus polyphemus, assembly GCF_000517525.1. NCBI lineage: Eukaryota > Metazoa > Arthropoda > Merostomata > Xiphosura > Limulidae > Limulus > Limulus polyphemus. Next base: position 1,601,332 of record NW_013665633.1, on the reverse strand, counting down.
ATTACCAAAACGATGGGACATCTTTAATCAAAACAGTTCAGTAAACTTCACTAGGTTTCTACTCGACGTTGTTCAAATTTTAAAGCTGAAAATGTGATTTCTGTCTGTAGCTGCTATGAAAATAACAATACAGACGGGATAAGTAGTTTAGTTGTTAAGTAACAATTAAATAGGAAACTCGATAGACATTTTAATCAGAGCCTACGTTAGCTGACAATAGCTTTCAATTACACAATTTCATGATACAGTGATTAGGGCTTGTAACGGTTCACTTAGTTATTTAATACTAAAAGAGATTTCTAAAGAAACCCTAGGACAGGCAAACAACATGAAACCACTCAACGCAAACTGTTCTCGAGCCACGTGCTTGTTCCCCTGTTTCAAGTCAGGAAAATGCTTGAGTACGTGACAAGGAGGAATGAATGAATGAATGAATATCGTGAGTGTGGAGAGTCAATGTAGAGAGTTAAGCCTTTTAGGACAAAATACTCGAGCCATTGTTGAGAGTTGGATTCATTCCAAGTACAATACTAAATCTACGTACTACTAAAGCCTTGTCTGTTTCTGGAGAAATTCAAGAAATATGATTATTCACAGAGTGTAATGGTTGATATCCTTTAGATTTATCTGCCTATCTAGATTTGCTGGACTCGGTTTGCTAAAGAATATGTCAGATCGTGTGAAGTACGTTGTATAGTTTTTTGTTTGTTTCGAGTTAAATAAATACACATGCAAGAGATTATTAAGAAAATGTATCTTAACATCACTGTATACATTGAAATGATCCAAACCATGAAATATGTGGGCTCTGAAATTGATGCATAAAGTGCTTGTTTTAGCTTTTTTCGTTTCTGTTACTTCATATTGGCTATAACAGGGATAAAGATTCTTCAAGTTGAAAATGACGTTTCACTTACTGAAGGAAAAGAAAGAAAGAAAGAAGTCACAATTGCATCTTTGGAATTACATTTTTTAAGCCTTAAAAAACAACATCGGAAAAATTAGTTTAGTGAATTCAGTTTTATCATATTTTTTAGATTTGGATACAATATTGACTGCGCCAAGCCTATCTTTGAGCGCTCTTGTAGTGATTCTGCGAAAAGTCGGTTATTTCATAATACGAGTCATAAAATAAAGTGCTAATGAGGAAGCAAATGTCAGAAAGTAGGCCTGGCCCGGCATGGCCAGGTGGTTAGGGAACTCGACTCGCAATCTGCGGGTCGCGGGTTCGAATCCCCGTCCCACCAAACATGCTCGCCCTTTCAGATGTGGGGGCGTTATAATGTGACGGTCACTCCCACTATTCGTTGGTAAATGAGTAGCCCAAGACTTTGCGATAGGTGGTGATGACTAGCTGCTTTCCCTCTAGTCTTACACTGCTAAATTAGAGACGGCTAGCGCAGATAGCTCTCGTGTAGCTTTGCGCGAAATTAAAAACAAAACAAACAGAGAGTAGGTATTCATTCTAAAACAGGATGTTTGCTATGCTGTAATACCCTCTCTAACCAACTTCAAGCCCTAGGTGTAAAGATTTGGTTTTTGTTTCTTTTTATCTCTGTTTTTCACTAGTCACTGCAACCTTATCTGAATGTATGATTAATAATTTCTGGCGAACATAATACTTTCTTCAGCGAGTTTTAGGCTGTTTGTTGACATGATGAATAGTTACATATATGTACAGCTTCTGCCCGCTGTCTAATGAAAGACTAAGCATAGAGCAAGAAACGTCATCTCCAAACCAGACAGGAGTAGTCCTTAGAAATCTATTTAATTTTTTGCTTTATATTATATAATTTCTCCCATTCATACTTATATTGTGAAACGTGAATCATAGAATGATCTGAAATATTAGTATACGTGTGTGCACGTGTTTATGTTTCCTAGCAATACGAGTAGCAAAAAATGTGATATTTGTGGATTCATTCAGTCTCTGGTCTGGCATGACCTGGTGGTTAGGGCTGGTTGGTTATTTAAATATAAACCTGGTATTATGTATATGCATGAACTATATAGATATGCAAATGTATATACACAAACGCACACCCCAATAAATTATAACATATAGAAAGTGTATTAAATCATATCAAGGGTAATGTCCATGGTTTGTCTATAAATTACAGCAGACAATTATGGTTGTTTGTAGTTAAGCGCAAAGCTACACAATGGGCTATCTGCGCACTGTCAACCACGAGCATCAAAACCCGATTTCCAGCATTTTAAGTCCACAGACATAGAGCTGTGCCACTGGGGGGCAGAGAATTATGAATGGTAGTCGTAATCTACTCTTGGTCGTCTGGAAACATAACAGCTATTTCAGTCGCATTTTACAAATTACATGTTTCTTTTATTAAATGTAGAGCATAATGTATTTACACAGCGCAGAAATAAGTGTTTTCTTTCAAGCCTTCTTTTTTTTTCTTGTATCAGTAGGCTATTTGTGTTCCATGACGTTTTTAAACCTTAAAATAAAGGATTTTCATGCATGTAAGTTATACGTATGAAGACAAAGTAAGTAATTAGAATTTCATGATATACTTTATACCATGAATATTTATTGGACCTGCTGGTAATTGTCTACCGCTTGTAAAGTAGACTTGGCGCATGTTTTCACTGTGAAAACGAGAGATGTTATCAGCGTGATGGCTTCCCAATCACGACTGGCAATAAGCCAGGTACTTGTGTCTCCAGCGGCCTGCGTGTAATTTGCTGTATATGTAAAGCTGAAGAAGGCAAATGAATAAACATAAAAAAAGTCAGTAGTGAATTTGTTTACAATAGAAATAAGAGGAAAAAATACTCAGTAGTGAATTTGTTTACAACATAAATAATTGAAAAAATACTACTTATAATAGAAATAAGAGAAAAAAAGTCAGTAGTGAATTTTTTTACAATAGAAATAAGAGGAAAAAGTCAGTAGTGAATTTGTTTACAATAGAAATAAGAGGAAAAAATACTCAGTAGTGAATTTGTTTACAATAGAAATAAG
>NW_013665633.1:1590855-1597631 GCF_000517525.1 Limulus polyphemus | reverse complement strand
AGAAATACGAGAAAAAGTCAATGGTGAATTTGTTTACAATAGAAATAAGAGAAAAAGTCAACAGTGAATTTGTTTACAATAGAAATAAGAGAAAAAGTCAATGGTGAATTTGTTTACAATAGAAATAAGAGAAAAAGTCAATGGTGAATTTGTTTACAATAGAAATAAGAGAAAACAAAGTAAGTAGTGAATTTGTTTAGAATAGAAAGAAGAGAAAAAGCAGTAGTGAACTTGCTTACAATAGAAATAAGAGAAAAAATAAAAAAGGAATTGCGCTCAAAACATGAAACCTTACATATGATAGGGCTCTGTACTGCAAAAAAGCACGATAGTTTAGCATATATGGAGTTAACTTTTGACTTCTCAAAAACTCTGACAAAGGTTATCCAAATCACAAGAATAATGTCTTATAGTATGAAGCCCTTCTTAATTATTTTACACCCACCTGGAATAAATTTACTGAAAAACTAACAGTAAAACACTACAGAGTTGGAACTAAGCTCTAGAAGTTGTCAACATGATCAGCACATGAACATCGCAATTTGGAACTTTAAACAAACAACCGAAATTTGACAAAAAATAAAACTGCTTAAAGCCAATCTCGATTACGTCGAATAACTCCAGTAATAATGATAAAAAATAATATATGTAATCCCATATACACACACTTCCTGGTCACCAGAAACTACAATTGGAAGAACCTGCGCCAAACAAGAGCTTTTTATTACCAATTAAACCCAACAGAAAGATAATTTAAACAGACTAATATTTTAAGCATTAGTAAAAGTCTATAGTCTAAGTAAGCTAAATAAGTCACTGTTCAGCTGACATGATTACTAACTTCTCTTTCTCAACACCTGTGATGATATCACGTTTATTTAATTAACAAATATTTATCGATTTTTAGAGTAGTTGTAATCACAATAGACACATGATAGTGACTGTATATTAAGTTTTCGAAACTAACTATTACATAATGTTAGCAACATGGTGCTTGTATCTCAATCCATAAGCCTAACTATAGCCCTTGCTCAAGCTAACAACCATGAGCTGTTTTAAATCGATAATAAAAAAAATCATCAGAAGCCTATAATTTTGTCGTAGCTAAATAACTATCCACAAAAATTCGATATATAAAGAAACTACATGAAAACGTTTGTGAGACTTTGTTCAAGTTGTCACAGTTAATAAAATGAACATCCCAGTACTCTTAAACACTAATCATTAACTAAGAAAGCACCACGTACAAGGTGTATGGGCACAAGTACGTGTCATCTTCTATCGCTCACTCGCTAGCATTTTGTCCTAGCGGAAGTATGGTAATTTATTATTTGTTAATTTGTGAAAACTTATATTTACGAGACCTGCCACAATTCAGACGAGTGTGCTACCACGTGAGCTATTAATCCACTTTCTAACAACTCAAACTACTCCATTCTTCCCCTAATTTCAGAGTCCTGGGATGGCCAGTAATTGGACGCCAATGTGGTGATATATTTTTTACAGTATATCTATTTTCTCGCCTCGAATATGAACCCGAGACCTGTCACACGCTAGATAATGCTCTACTAAATGAGCTAAAGTTAGTACTAAGTCATTTCTTAACAACTCAAACTGCAACTAAGTCATCTGTTCCTTTTGTTCTGCTGCTATAAACCACAAACACAGTTATCTCCAGTCACAGGCCTCGCATGGCCTGTTAGTTACAACGTTAGGCTCGCAATCTACGGGTCGCGGGTTCGAATCCAAATATTCGCCCTTTCAGCCGTGAGGGCATTTTAATGTGACGCTCAATCCCATTATTCGTTGGTAAAAGAATATCCCAAGAGTTGGCGGTGGACGGTATTGGCTAGCAGCCCTCCCTCTAATCTATTACTTTTAAATTAGGGACAGCTAGTGCAGATAGCCCTCGCGCAGCTTTGCGCGAAATTTAAAACAAATCAAACCCTCCAATCTCATTAAAAAAAACACCAAAATAAAAGAGTAAGATGGAACATCTGCGAATATATATATACACAGGATAAAACTTTTTGGCAAATGTTAGCTATTTTCACTGCTATTATAAATATTAAAACGCTTTTTTAATAACTCTGTACAACCTTTTATCAGACGTAACACAGAAATTTAATCTTCCTGGTGTTTCATGTAAACGAACCTCTGGAAAAACGTTAGTGATGATATTGTATATTTTTCTCAAATTTTTGTAAAGCACAACGTGCGGTAAAGAAGCTTTCCGTAAATCTTAGCTTATGTGTAGTATTGGTGATTAAATGTAAAATTGTTAATTGTATGCACGTGTTCAACCCTATAGAGTATATCTTTTTTTGTCATTGGGCCAAATGATTAATCATTCATTGAAGCACCTCAACTGTTCAAGTAATTCATTCTCTGTTTAGAACAACACATAAACCATTCTAATTAATTATTAATATTATTAACGTTTTATGTGATTAAATATTATAAAAAAAAACAATTAAGTACGAAAATATGATATGTATACATATCAATTAAATCATTTCAAGAGTATAACTATAACCAAGTTAAAAAAAGACCAATAATTTGAACATGCGATATGATCATAAAGAGTCAACTTTTTGGGCTTCGCAAGATGTGGAGGCAGACTTTAAAACAAAAGTAATTATGATTCTGTTAAACTATATGGGCTATATCTGCATTTTTGCTCACATGTTATGAAGAAACAAATCGAAACTTTAATAGAAGTGATATAAAATGGTAACGTAAGCGTGGTAGATGTAGTACAAAATGGCTATTTAAACATGGTAGGTGTGGTACAAAATGGCTATTTAAACATGGTAGGTGTGGTACAAAATGACTACTTAACATGGTAGATGTGGTATAAAATGGTTACTTAAACATGGTAGATGTGGTATAAAATGGTTACTTAAACATGGTAAATTTGTTAATAGAATTATATGCTAAAATGAAACTACGTTTGAAATTATGAATAAGGAAAGGACAATGGCAAGGTGGTCCGGAAGCCAGGTAAAAGTAAGGTGCATGGAAATACTGGGAAATAACTAAACAAGCAATATGCATATACATGTATAAACCTCGTATAAGAAAGAAAGAAATAAGAAAAGCATGAAATTGGCAGAGACAGCAAGTTAGCTGAGTGGTGATTCACAGATAATTCTGTGGTTGTGGTGTTAATATTGCTCAAGAACTCTGACTGTGAAGTAGATCACATCTGTCCATTTTTGAGCTTATCATATGTGTCTCAACCGTAAATCCTCTCAGTTACCATTTTATAGTAGTTTTCCATATTATTTTCCTTATCCACCATCTGCCTTCTACTTCTCTTTCTGCTATACGTACTTGAACCTTTCATTTTCAAATTGATACAGCACACCAAACCTCTCGTATGTGTATGAACAGCAAGCTTAGAGCTAATCCTGTCTCTCTTTCTGTCTTTTCGGTAGATTCGATGACGAAGATCCCACTTTGAGACTAATAATGCATGGAGACGTCTTGAATGGGTAATGAAGAAAAGCGTTAATATAAGTTTAACATAACAGCAAATGTACAACGCTTCGACAAGGTTGATGATGACAACGTTGTATATTTACCGTTATGTTAAACTTATATCAAGCTCCATTCAAGCCGTCTCTAAGCATTATTTTCGGTAGATGTTGAATACCTGTCTTAAGAAGGGAGATATATATGAAGGCAAAAAGCCCTTGCAGCGAAGCATTAGATATTTGGTAATAAATCAATATTGACTTGTAAAGATCATACACAGTAATCACCAGTTTGGTGGCATCCAGATTTTTCTTTGTAAATCTTCAACTTTCTCTGCATAAGATGCGGACACTTATATAAATGGAATAAATTTGCTTCCGATACGGAATATTTCTAGTTATGCAGCTTTACAATTTCACTAATCACATACTGCACTTGGACATTATTTTAACCCCCACCAAGAAAAACAAGTTGAGAACGAGAATACTGTTTATTTGTGAAATTAGTAAATCTTGTTCAAGCACGTTTTAAATATTTTTACATTCTATTCCGAATCTTCCTTCGATTGACAATTCCGTTACTATACTCAGGATCATTTGATTCGTTAGACAAAAAATAATAATTACTTTTTATATTATCTGATTGTTTTGTTTGTAGTTAAGCATAAAGCTACACAATGGGCTATCTGTGCTCTGCCCACCACGGTTATCGAAACCCGGATTCTAGCGTTGTAAGTCCGCAGACATACCGCTATGCCACTGGGGGACTTTATATTACCACCAGTGAAAGAGAACTAGAGATTGGGAAACTGAGGAAGAATGAAAAAGTGTACTAAACACTATAATTTTTGTTCGTCTTACCAAGAGCTAGAGATAATAATTTGAAACTACTATTTAACAGTTATCTGTATCTTTCAATAACTTCTAACTTATAAAAAAAAAATTGCGTGATTTAATATAAACATGCTGAAACAGTCATGTTTTAAGTTTGTTATTCTTAGGTTTCTAAAATAACATTTATTTAGAAATCTGGGTAACGGGAATAAATGTCTATGAAAGTTACAGAAAATTAAAACGTGTGTCTCGTTCTATATATTTTCCCGAAGATATTTATTAGAAAAAACAGGATAATACAAATTAGTTCCAATTTGTTTTTGTTTTTTTAGCTTTATCCGTTTCTAATGTTAGATGTCGTATCTGCACAGATAGAATTGTAAGCGATGATCAAAAGACAAAAAAAACTACCGACATCAGTATGTGAAATATGATGCACAGAGTTTCCTATAGAATACTTGTACCAAGCGTAACGTATCCAGAAGCTCAACATCGAAATTTTAATAAAGATACCTAAATATCTCCCGATAAAAAGTGAGTTTTTAATATTTTAGTAACACTTTACATTATATTTTAGTTCCCCTTTCAAGTAAGAATGTATTGTTTTTAACTATTCGTGTTTTGCTGTAATTTTTACATACCTGTAGCGTGAATCGGGTTGCATGTTTCATTTTCTTGTGTTCCCTTTGAGAAGTTAACTACAATGATAAAAGTCTAAACAATGGATACATTTATAGTCTTAATGCTATCTTATTCAAAAATAACTAACGGCGAAGCACCACCAAACAGATAAAGAAACACTGCTCTGTAATTTTTTATCTTTTTTTTTATCGGCAAAAAAAACAACAACAAACGCGACTACTTGATGTCGCGTTAAGCACAGCAACAGAAAGTTCAACAAACTTTTCAACCTTAAAATATCTTGAATATATTTACGTTGCTTTGATGTACAATAAAAACATCTTTACGTTGAAGGTATTCTCTTCCCTTAAATATAGAAATAAAACACTTTTCTGGAACTTACGGTTGATGACTTGATTTACTAATTTTTAGCGTTTTTTTGTTTCTTTAAAATGAACCTTTGTTATGTCGTTAACGCACTGAATCAAATGAAAATCATAATATCATTAACGATAATTTGATGACGTGCATAAAATTATGCTTTAAAAATAGACTATTTGTCTAACTTATCTTTATAAATTAAGTTGTCACGACACTTGTACAATTCATCAAATCATCACGCGTGTTTAAGGCAGTAGACAGTACGTTATTTCAATCTAACCTACTATAGTATGTCATCAAAGTACAAATTACATTTGCATGAAGATTATGTTTCGCGAAGTTAAATATAATATACGAAGTACAACAGTGCAAGCAATAAATCAATCTATCCTTGAATCTCTCCTTAAGCCATCAGTGACATATTTTCCGTGTTACCGCTTTTACCGATGCTAAACCAGCCTTGGAAGAATAAAAAAAAAGTGTTTTAGTCAATATAAAAATATTTGAATCTCATCCATTACTAGCACAAATACATAATTACTGCAATCACACAAGATGTTATTTACACGAGATATAGCCATTGTTGACCGAAGTGACTGTACGGGTACTGATTATGTGTGTCGTCTATGGTGGTTGGTGCAGCGAAGACAGTTCGGTGTGTTATGTTGTCTGGCAGTTATTTTGATGTAAAATTAATTAATTAGAAAGAAAATATTAATCATCAAGGGTGTTCAAAGATTACGGCAATCTTCCTCCACCTCGCGCGTGACTAAAGATTATAGATTTCTGAGGGTTATTGGGGTCTATTCGGGCCAAATGGGCTGTAGTTTTTTCATACTAAAAAAATATTGAGGCAGGTAGGCAGGGACGAAGTGTAGTCGAAGCAGGTTGAAGTGTACGAGAAGAAGATAAGTCAAGAACTGATTGCTGACAAGGCATTGAAACAAACTGGCCTTTACAGGGCCTGGCCTGGATCAATAGATCCAAATGCCACGGCTGGGATTTGTATATCCAACCTAAGAATTTTGGTGCGGGGGAGGGAACTGGAGTACCCCGAGAAAAACCACTTCCACTAGTCGGAGGGAATAAAACCCAGCTAGTGCCCGAAGACAACTCAGTCTCTGGAAGTATATCGCTTATGATTGCGGTCCAAAGTAGGATAGTAAAGGCCAGATGGCGCAATCTAGTAAATGCTAATCTATTTTTAGTTAGGCATTTTTAATAAATGATTTTTGGATATTTTTTATATGTTTTGGTTACTGTTATACAAGTATATATAGAAATATATATATATATATATATATATATATACAATATATATAAGTGCGATAAACCAAGATACGCCATGTAAATTCATGCAGTTGCGATTATACTATCTATATACTACTAAAACTCTGAGATTGTTTGTTTGTGTGCTTGTCTGTATTAAAATACAGCAAAAACGGCGCATAATAGAGCCAT
>NW_013665633.1:1584122-1590434 GCF_000517525.1 Limulus polyphemus | reverse complement strand
ACTCCCGATCCACAATCAAATATATTTTCTTGCATTATGAATAACACGAATGGATTGAAATATTTAATTAACTTATCTCAAAATAAACCCTCATTTCGGCTCAATATCGAAATTAGCTTGAATTCTTCATAACCTCTGAATAGTGGTTGACCTAACGGGTCACGGTGGTCTAGTTCTCACTAAATGTCTCGCTCAACAAACTACTTATTCTTTAAAACATAATTTTAAAACTTGCTTCATGATAGTTTTATATTTTATAATGCCTTTTGTACGCTAGCGTATTTAATATTTACCACAAAAAATTAATAGATGCTATAAGGAAACACTAAATCTATCTCGCATGAGTTTCTTAGAACGAATTTGACACTTTTCAGCCCCCATGTTGTTTTCTTATTCAACAAAATGCTCGGTATTTTAAATGACAAAATAATAATACGAAAGTATATAATAAAACGTTTGATTGAAAATGCAGTTGCGCAGTTTATTCCTTACGTGGATCATTTCAATTCCATGCACGTTTCTCGCAGAAAACAAGACGAATTATTCTTTACGTTTCAGTAGATATAAAAGACATGGAACTAACATTTTTGTGTGCATAAACTATAAGTTTTGGGTGATTTGGAGGCCTTTCATATTCCATATCGTTTTAAACGCCAGACAGAATTAGTTGTTTTCCAAGTAAACTTACACAACATATACTTTCAACGTCTCTTGTTAATCAATTTAGACTTTAAAGAAACAAGTTCAAAATGTCAAAGCGAAATAACCGTTGATTTAATAATGATGTGAATCAAGTAATAAAACAACAGTTAATTATGATAGATGATCCCCACGTAATAAATAATTAAAACTGTACTAAATGTTGATATGATTATAATACATAGTTTTATCATAAATATATATATATCTCAGAGCAACTCACAATGAATATAGTGATCTCCAACCAAATAGAATGAGATATGACTATACCAAAAGCAGCATGCGATCTAATCAAATTAACATCTTAATCGCCGAAGAAAATGGTACTTACTGTTAAAATGTATAGGCGATAAAGAAAGGAGAATTCTGTTGTTCAGAAGAGATTGTTCATGAAACACACACGCACACACACACATACAAATAACTTGATAGATACTTAACAATAATTAACGCCACGCATACGTTGTCTTTGAGAGTACGTATTACTATATTATCGACCACAATAAGTCGATTTCAGTACCGTTACGGCCGAAATGCTTAACTTATTTCTAGTAGTGTTGTCAGTGGTAGCTGTTGACTTGATTGACGTTTCCATGTTATAAACAACGACAAATATATCTCTAAAGATATCGCAGCTTCGCATGAATTAGAATTTCCAGGTATGAGTTAGCAGTGAAAACTAAAGTAATTAATATTTTAAATTATAATTAACCAACTCTTAAAAATCATAAACTGTTCGAAGAGTTTGTAATGTACGAAAAAACGGTTAATTTAATCTTTAGAGTTGTTAAAAAAACGTAATATTGCTTACCTTTACTGTATTTATATTTATTACATTTCACTCGCACAGACAAGTGAGAATACATTTACTACAGTATTAATCTCATTTGTAATTCATTAAATACAAATAAAGTGGATAAAAATTATATATGTGTGTACCAACGTCTGACAAAACTAAACGAAATTTTGAAGAATCAACATTCTATTTCATTTTGTAAAAGAACATTTGAAAACGTCTTGCAACTTACTATTTACAGATTTTAGTTGCATATTTTCATAGCCAGTAACTGTGCGTTATAATTAAGAGTAAGGTCTGTTGATATTGTTGACCAGTGTCATATTTGGTATTTTCAAACTGATCGGTACCTGATGTGACACACAGGCTAAACAGCCAAGTCAGTGTTGTCCTCAAGAATGAGGCAGCTATCCGTAATTTATAACTGCGAACGAGATGGAGGACCACAACTCAACAGCATCTGCCACCTATTTAATACATCTTAACCCTCCCACTGCTGAAATTGGAACTATGCTTAGCGGAATATCGTAGCTCGAACCTTGGACCCCATGATTCGCTACCCAGCACAAAAATCAGTACTGGTTCAATACTATTTATGTAGTATTCTTAACTATTCACAATAATAACTGAAATTGTCTTAACAGCCGTTCAACTAAGGACAATAATTAATTATAATCTAGCTATAGTTTTTATAATATAAGGTCACTTACATATAAACTTTATATTAAACACACACATATATATAGCCCAATACTCGAATAGAAGAGATACATAGGAACAATACTTTTCAGAGGTGTCGGAACCGGGGGTGCTGTAGCACCCCCACTTTTACATATTTGACTTATATAGCAACTGTAAATTATATTATTATATTCTCTGCATGTCTAGCCAATCACTATAACTTTGTAGCTCCTTCCCACACCATTGCTTCAAAGAAATATTGCTATAGAATACCAATGTAAACTTCTTTTATACACCAAACACTTTTTTTAGGAACATACTTCGATAAATGCTATAAGATCTTCGATTCGGCAAAATAAAATAAATTGTTTGTTGAAATCGTTATTTATAGTTCTTTCAAGTTGAAAGAAGAAAGTGATAATTAGAGACTGAAATTAAGACAATAGGGTTTTTTAAAATGCAAGGCATGACTTCATATTAGACTTAATACAGAAATAACCTATTACAATAATTCCCTGGACAGTTGTACCCACCAGCTTTGATGTAGCAATCAACCCAAACCATGACCAGCTGAGGACTCCACCTTCGACCAAAAACAGCGTAATCATCCCCGCTAAATCTTTGATTGGAAAGGGAAGAAATACGTTGTCAGAGGAAGAAAATATACTGTGGGATTGATAAACTATTTCCAGTTGAATAAGGTTCTGAGAAGATTTTTGTCAATGATACATTCTAAATATTTTTGGATTTTCCGCATTCTCATTTACATACACAGGAATTTGTTCTAGACCACGCATATCATGTGATATTTGTCGGGTGCCTTTTTAATCAATAATTTATTATATTCGACACATTGATTTCCCAAAAGGCTACCTTGTGATAGCAAACAATTCCAGTCTGGTGATAGACTAAGAAATAATTCTATTGATAGACAGATGTTTATTGGTTCTTCAGGGTATTGTACTAGGTATGTTTCCTTGTAAAATACGAACAAAATTGTATAAATGTGAAAAAAAAAAGAATTAAACAGATAAATTAATGACTACTGAATTTAATAAAGAATAAAAACACAAATGTGTGGTAGAAACACGCTTTAAATATGTCATTTTTTTTTTAGTTTCAAGTGTATTTAAAATTTTTAAAGTACTATTTAGTTTACATAAGCACGTAATATGATATATATATATTTGCTTAAGAAACTATTTACTTATACCTGATAATAAATAATGAAAGCCTTTTGCTACAAAACTGAAATACTTAAAAAGGTTAAGTTAAAACAGAAGTTTTTCGATTTGCCACATATGTTATTTTAAAACAGAAAAAGTTTAATAGAACTTACTATAGACAAAAATGAAGGATTCGAAGAACTCTGACAAACTTAACCTCACAAAAAAGATGATACGAGCAATTGGAATTTTACATTTGCTGATTTTTATAAATGATTATTCAGAAAGGGCCTGGCGTTCGACTCTCAATCTGAGTGTCGTGGGTTCGAATTTTCCTCACCGAACATGCTCGCCCCTTCAACCGTGGGGGCATTTTAATGTGACGCTCAATCCAATTATTCGTTGGTAAAAGAATCTCCCAAGAGTTGGCGGTGGGTGGTGTTGACTAGCTGCCTTCTATCTAGTCTATCACTATTAAATTAGGGACGGCTAGCGCAGATAGCCATCGTGTAGCTTTGCGCGAAATTCAAAACAAACTATTACTAAGAATTTATTCCAAAATATAACGCTTAATAACGAGAATTATAACAACATTAAGACCAATAGTTTCATCCTTATCGTCAATTTACTACTTCTGTTTGCAAATTTTTTTGTTTTTGTTTTAATTATCTTAGATAGTAGTGGTTTCATCTTTAAAATAGCATATAGAAATATTCTTTGAATACCTTCATCGAGTATTACTTCATTTATTACTAGTAAACCCGAGGGTGAGAAACATTTCATGTTGAAAAACTAAACAAGTAAACCTATGAATATAAAAATAACTTCTAAAAACTAGGTGTGTGTAAATTCTAAAAATGAATATTAAAAAGTGGCTCAGTGGTAACCATGAAGTCTTATAAAAGCGCATAGTAGAAGAGATAGCTAATTTATCCCTCAAAACTAATAAGCGAAAATCTAAAAGTTTGAATATGATTGGTATCTTTCAATGTTTTGTATGTAAAATCATTAAAAGACAAATCTGTAATCTTCCGAATTTCTTCAGAGAGTAAAAAAACAACTTCATAGGATAGAGCACCACATGTAAAACAACTTCATAGGATAGAGCACCACATGTAAAACAACTTCATAGGATAGAGCACCACATGTAAAACAACTTCATAGCATAGAGCACCACACGTAAAACAACTATGCAGTTCTCTAATGGTTTGTTCAAAATGTCTCTAAACATCAACTCGTCTTTTTTTTTCGAATATCTCTAACAACCAATCTGATACCTTCCAGATGTTAATATAAAAAAAATCAACACAAGCCCAGTGCATATCTTTAAAAAAATATAACTTTTCCAAGACAGAAACAGTGTTCTCCGAAGCTTAGAATAAGAAATTATCTTTGAAGATTAACAAAACCATCTGGTGTTTAATCTGAAAATACACACACACACACACTGGCCAAGAAATTAAAAACTCTTCACGGCCTCACTTCACATGCCACGTCTACTTTTCAAGTCTCTTGCGGTGGAACACGTGTGAAGGCAAGGATTGGGCCATTTGATATCGCTGGAGGAACGAGTAACGTTACAGGAATATACATATAAGCATCGTATTGGACCAAATCACACCAGCAATGTATCATTTTCTTCCCCAAACGGTGATGGTTACGTCCAGGATGATAATGTTCCTGTCCATCATGCTGGATATGTGCTCGATTGGTTCCTCGAGCATGATACGTAGCTTTAGCATCTTCCATGGCCACCACATTTACAAGATTTCAATCTCATTGAGAATCTATAGAATGTGCTGGAACGTGTTGTGTGAAAGTGCAGTCCACTACCATCAAACTAAAGGAGTTAGAAGTTAGACTGCTGGAGGAAGAGGAAATATTAATTTGTGTGCTTTCCAACAACTCGTGGAGTCTGTAGAGGAGTAATAAAATGTGCCTTACTAGCAAATGCTAGGGGCTACCAATTTATCTCAGTTGGTAAAGCACTTGTCTGTGATATGTCATGGATGTAAACCGGAGGAGAAGCTGGCTATACATAACTCTCTGTACATATAGCTTAAAAAATTATTTCTATAGTCATTATCACCAGATAATTTAGCTTTAAAAGGTAATTTATTTATTTTTTCTTGTTTTATTTTTATCCAAGGTTATTTTTATAAATTTTAACACCTTTTTATACGTAACATTCTTTGTTACTACACGTAAACAGATCTTGTAATAACTTTTAAAAAACATCATTTATATCATGTATTTGTAATAACTTTTAAAACATCACTTACGTCATGTATTTGATTGTTTGTAATTAAGCACAAAGCTACACAATGGGCTATCTGTGCTCTGCCCACCATGGGTATCGAAAACCGGATTCTAGCGTTGTAAGTCCGCAGACATACCGCTGTGCCACTGGGAGGGCTCATGCATTTGTAATAACTTTAAAAAACATCACTTACATCATGTATTTGTAATAATTTTAAGAAACATTACATCAGGTAGATCCCAATTAATTAATCTATTTATATTCTCGTCATTTTTTTCTACAAGTTATTTGTTTCCCATCTGAGATATTGCAAGAATTAATTAAATATCAAATAGGATAATGATCAGAAATAAATGACCATACAACTTCCGCACGAACCATGTAAAATTAGAGACAACATAATCAATTAATGTATATCTTTTTTTCTGTTATTCTTGCTAGCAAAAAATGGCTATTATTTTATTTTTAATACAATAAAGTTATATGCTTTTCCTGGTCATTTAAAAGGGTAATATTAAAATCTCCAAGTATAATAAATAGTGCTTATTCTTTATTTAGAACAACTAATATATTTTCTAAACGTTACTCTTTATTTAGAACATCTGATATATTTACTAAACTTTACTCTTTATTTAGAACAACTAATATATTTTCTAAACTTTACTCTTTATTTAGAACAACTAATATATTTACTAAACTTTACTCTTTAT
>NW_013665633.1:1568539-1583455 GCF_000517525.1 Limulus polyphemus | reverse complement strand
TTTTCTAAACTTTACTCTTTATTCAGAACAACTAATATATTTTCTAAACTTTACTCTTTATTTAGAACAACTAATATATTTACTAAACTTTACTCTTTATTCAGAACAACTAATATATTTTCTAAATTTACCATGAATATTCTTATATCACCCTTAGGTGACCCACAGAGACATCCTAAAATTGTTAATCTTCAATGCTATAAATTCAGTTTGAAATCAATAAAGTTAACACACATAAAAAAAACCATTTGCTCTCCAACATAGGCTGCAATATCTCCATGTTTTCTGCCTTTCTTAATTCAAAAATATGCAGAATAACGTAGAGTATAAAACATCACATCATCATCTATGAATCAAGTTCTAGTAAAATCAAATTTTATACTCTGTAGTTCCTGTAAGATTACATCAGTATTCTTTCTCAGACTTTTGCATTCATATAGCATATTGAAAACCAGCAAAAATCACCAATTTCATTTTCAATTTGACCAATTTCAATATAACTCATATAATCAAAATCTAAATGTAAATAGTTGAAACTACTTAAATTACTTATAACCATCAAAAGTAAAACGTACGTACCTTAAGTTACAATATTTCGGGATAACTTAATTTCTAATGCGTGTAATATTTATAGATTCCTAGAGTCTGTTAAAAAATTCTTACCATTCTTAACCCATAAGCATTTATATATATATATTTTTCTTTTAATATTCCTCGCCTCATGGAAAACATTTTTTTTGATAAATGGTAATAAATGTTCATTTACATATATATTGTTCTTTATTAACAATGCTCTTTTCCTTCGTTCTTAACTTCTTTTTCATTCCTTGGAGCAATTTTTCATTAAGACGCCTGTTGCTAAATCTTACTATTATGAATCTTGGAAATTTCCTACTTATGTCCTTTTCTACCTGCTTAATGCAAGGTTTCTAAGTTAGTAGGTACCACTGTGATGTTTAAGGCAGTAGCTACCTTCTTAATTATTAGTCAGTATTTTTTTTAATTATTTCGTATACTCTCATGATATCAGATTATTCAAGTCTATCTGTTCAAAACTGAGCACAAATATGCGCAGGTCGTCCTTGTGGAGTTTGCACAAAAATTTCAAATAAAGAAGATTTGTAAAATTAAACAAATCTCACCTTTCTTTCTAGTAGCTAAACCTTTTGTGCTTGAAACATCGTGAGAACACTTTCTTTACTTCTCTCTATCTTTTTAGCCGAGGCATAGCTGCTCATAGAATGGCTTTGAGTTTTATGGGTTTTTTTCCAAGTACAAACTTTTATATCATAGCTCCGTCATTTCTTGACAAATTTGATATCTAATTACAGGAGGTCAAACCATTTCGATTGATACATTTGACCACACCCAAGGTCTCACAGCTTAATTTACTCTAATCCTGTCTAAAATAATTGCAATTTGAGGTTAGACTGGCAGCGATCCTGAATGAGTAATAAAATCGAATCATCAGTAAATAAATAATGACATTTAAAAAAAATCGTCTTTGAATTTTTTTGTACTTGCCTGTAAGGTTCCCTCCCTTTCAATCACATAATGATTGTGTAGTGAATTTACCTGCTCAATATGTGAAAGAATGACAAACCGTATAGAACGATTCATAGTTGAAGAAACTGAGCTGATTTTGTTTGAGTAATTGAATTATCGTTGGAGTAAAGGTGAGCATGGAAGTTTCCCTGCTCAGTTTACTTGAATACAAGAGTAGTATGTGTATTTACGAACGCCTTATAACATATATGTTAACAGAAACTTTACAGACTTACATCGCTTAAATCCGAGGTTCAATTCTCCTCGATGGCCATATCGCAGATAGCCCCAACAAGGTTTGCGTTAAAACAATAAAATAAATAAAGTATCGTATATATATATTATTTATAAGCGTTTCCAAATTAAAAATGACCCTTCATAACATAAAACATTTTTTGTCATTAAGAAACTTTAGAGAACTCTTACGCTTATTACTGTGTCCAATTTATTTAAAATACGTTTGCTATATTTTATAACATTATAATTAAACGCATCCCAGCACCAGGGGTTAAATTAGGGCGGAAGATTCCAGGGTGTAGTTTCGCCTCTTGAGGATTCAAGCTATTAGCGTTCCCGTTTTTCTGATTGGAATGTTAAAGGGGATCACAAAAGTTAGTTTCAAAATCCCAATTTAATCACTGCAAAGCACGATAGTGGCTTAATGGAAATTAACTCGCTTTACGTCTCTTTTATTTGTGAGTAGGTAATGGTCAGGTTTTTAAATAATATAATGTAAAAACGATATATTTTTACCCTTTCGATAAAGTGGGACCCCGAGTGGGCTGCAAAATTAAATCTGCCGTCATTATCGTTGTTGTTGTCGTTTTCAGCGCAAAGCTTCACAATGAGCTATATGCCCTCCGTTCACCGCGGGAAATTGAACTCCAGATTTTCACGTTTTCAACTAGTAATCTTGCCGCTAACCCATTATTATGCGGCCAAGTTTGGACAAATCTAGATACCTGCGTTAAACGCATGTTATTGCTTACGATGGACTGAAACTAACTAAACCAGAGTTCACCAACCCGCGGCTCGGAAGCCGCATGCGACTCTTTGCATAACTGCACGTGCTTCTTTATATATACTTAAAAAAAAAGGCGTAAATTCTCATTTGTCAGAATAAAAAAAAATTAAAATAAAGACTCAATCAAGTATGCAGACGAAATGATAATATCAGATTTGCGTTATATCTTTGAACGTTTTTTATTTTCATTTTAAATAAAATAAACATGATACAGTTGCACTTCATACCCGCTTCAATTTTACATTCAAATTCTAAAGCTTTTATTGCCACACAATAGTCGTCAACCAATTAGAATTTAAATATAAAATATAAGCGATATGCCGAAGCCTTATTGGGCGGTTGGAAGGGTTAGCATTAGGCTAGCAGTTAGGCCTAGGGCATGTTGCGGCGCTCGAAATGTTTTAGTCTTAGACAAAAACAAACAAACAAAAGGCTCTTCTTCTTTGAAGGGTTGCCGACCCCTGAACTAAAGTCTCTCAGAAGAGCATAAAGTGTAAGAAATATGGTATTTTCAACCTAAACTTCACCCTTAGCAACACATGGTTTAAACGTTCAGTTGAGCCAATAGTCCTAATGTTCAGGTATAATTATCCCTAATTTAGTATCGCAATCATAGGGAGGGCAATCTGTCAGCAGCATTCTCCGCCTACTCGGCTACTCTTAACGGAATACGAAATTGACTGTCACGGTTATAGCGATGTCATAGATGAAAGTGCAGAGCGTGTTCAGCGCCATATCGCGACTGGAACCTTGGAGATAAATAACCAGAAAATCATCTTGTTAAAAGTAAGATGACTTTTTATTTTCATGCAGATAAGATATAATTCCTATGTTTTATTCATTCATCTTCCCTTTATTTACGACATAACTTTGATTTGATCACAGAACGCTTTCAATGTAAATTAACGGAATGTTCTCTGAAAATACTAGATTCATTTCCCTGTCACGTTCAAGGTAGAGAAAACGAGAAAGAAGCATATAAATAAGTTATTATGCCTTCTGGTTACTGCCCTACGAACTATTTTGAATTTTCTGAATCAAAATTAGTTTTCAAAGTTCATCAGATACCTGACTTGCAAATAAATGAATCGAGAGGGTGAGAGGTGATGGACATTAATTTATAGCAATGTTTTTGCTTTTTCAAAGCTAAAATATTACAAATTTCAATTATCTTTTAGTTGTTTACAGCAACATATTTCATACACTTAGAGGTACGCTAATTTACTGTATTCAATGTTTTTAAAGTGAAACATTTTGTTGCTGAAAGTCGTTTATAAATTTAAATAACAATTTTTTTCTCTTAAATTTCCACATTCATAAAAAATATGAAAACGAAAGAAAATGTTAAAAAATTGCAGGACTAGTCATAACACTAACATTTTATGTAGTTCCTCTCAGCGGTTGTATAAAGCGACAGAAATGATACAAACCTTTTAATTAACTTTACAAACAAAAGTATTATGTACAATTAGTTTTGTTCTCCAAGAATTTAATAAGTGGAGGAAAATATTGAAAGCTTAGTCATATTCAAGGTAAGAAAGTAGTTTTAACCATTAACCAAGTTTATTACTTTTAGGAAGAAGAAATAACAAAACATATGAAGATACTAAATCCAATTTTATGATATTCGAGGAATAATTGCACAAAGCTTTGATAAAAAAAACAACATATAAATACAATTAGAGTTTTCAAGAAACAGAAACAACAAGAAAGTTCAATATCTTTTTCTTTTACTCGTATAATGAAAATTGTATATAAAGAGAGTAAATTTAACCCCTGTCATTAATTAATTTAGTATTAACGCATAAGATCAACTGATGAACGTGGTTACACTGAAATCTACCGTGTGACTTGATTGTTGACATTGGTGTGGCAATTCACAGGTTAGATGAGCGCTATCGATCAGCATGGAGATATACAAAAGCTAACTTAGGAACAAGATGGCCCGTGTTATAAACGGAAGGTTCGCTGGAATGGATACTACAGAAGCCATATGCTTCGCCACCAGATTGTGTTTATCTCTTGAGTCACCTGAACCACGAATGTTACTTATTAGGTAACCACACGATACCTGAACTGAAGGACAAACTTAGATATGAATATTTCATAGTAGAAGAGGTTCTAATGGCCTAGACATATCATATTTATGTATGATATTCGCATCTATGACATACAAACAATAACCATTTTCTTGTAATACATTTGACATTCACACACACACACAAAATTAAATATTTCAGGTTTTAAACTAATATACATATAATTTAAAAATTATAAACGAGAGTTAAATTGAATAATTTTGGAATTCACAGAACATTCACGTTGCATGTTGAACCACAAAATATAACAGCTCATCAATACACTTGGATTATGTTAAACGTACTCCCAAATTTTTCTACGTTGAGTAGAATAATTGAATAATTTTGCAATTCACAGAACATTCACGTTGCATGTTGAACCACAAAATATAACAGCTCATCAATACACTTGGATTATGTTAAACGTACTCCCAAATTTTTCTACGTTGAGTGATGAATCTATAAACAGACTACGAGCCATTATTAACTAATAATAAATTTCGCTCCTTATCCTAAAATATATATCTTATTCGAATACTATGGTATTTCTACTTACAATATAGTATTACAGAAGAGTAGACGTAATCAATTCTTACGTTATTTGCATACTTAATGAACAAAAAACGGCATGTGGTCACGTCTATTTTTGCAGACATGTACCACACAATTATGTAAGAAGCTCCAAATATCTATACAGAAAACAACATCAAAATATATATTTAAATCTCGAAGCAACAGAACACTTAAAAACTGCATATTACTTTAAAATATTCTAAACATGATATAAGGAGTATAACATGTAAATGTAAATAGAAAAAAAATTATTGGAACTCCAAATTTGATCAAAACGTGAGGTACATGAAAATAAAAAATACACAGTTTTAAAGTATTGTATGTACTTTTTTATTCAGTTTGTTTGAAGTTAAACACAAAGCTACACAATGGGCTATCTGTGCTCTGCCCAGCACGGGTATCGAAACCCGGTTTTTAGCGTTATAAGTCCACAGACATACCGCTGTGCCACTGGGAGCTTTATTCAACTTATGATACTCCAGTTGCCATTGGTATTATATTTTCAATAGGCGCGTTACATTATTTGTGGATTTAGAAGTTATGTTAATCTTGTATTATGCTAGGGTTGACACTCGATATGGTTGCGTGCACTGCTATTATACTTATCATCAAACTAGCCTTCCGTATTGTTAATCTCGTTGCATAATAGCTCATCGATTTCTTAGAGTTTTACATACCTAAACCTCTTTTTTTTTTTTACACTCTCGTCATTTATCTTAAGGCAGTATCTTGGACGTAAGAGCTGAAGTAAAGCTATACTAGGTTTAACTTATTGAAAGACACTTAATCGTTTGGAAATAACACCGTTTTTGTCAAATACTAGAACTATAATACAGATATTATGAACATAAATCACTAGTACAGTGGAATTGTAACTTGGCCGTATAAGTCATAGATTACTAGTATATTGGAACAGTAACATGGACGTAATGGTCACAGATCGCTAGAATACTGGAACTATAACAGGAACGTAAAGGTCTTAAAACATCATTGTGATTAAGAATTAAAGATAATTCTAAATCCGTCACACTTTGCTGATAGTCTACTTATGGTTTGTTTGTATTGTATGTACCTTTTTTATTCAGTTTGTTTGTTTGAAGTTAAACACAAAGCTACACAATGGGCTATCTGTGTTCTGCCCACCACGGGTATCGAAACCCGGTTTCTAGCATTGTAAGTCCGCAAACATACCGCTGTGTCACTGGGGAGGGGCTCTACTTACGGATGCTCTTGAATCATTAGAACTGTTCCCCTTTAAGAGTAGTTTTTGATATTTCTAGACTCTACGCCACAAACATGCGAAATTTCGTTACCAGAAACTAGAACTGTTGTTTATTCTTTTGTTTGTTTTGTTGTTAAACCCAAAGCTATACATTGAGGTATAGAACTGTGCTTATCACAGGGATCGAACCTCGAATGTTATCGTTATACAACCTCAAGTTTACTGATGTACCGCCTTGGCTTATCTAACCAGATTTATAATATTATCATCAGGCCTAACAATGCACTTAAAACACCCAGTTTTTGATAAATCTAGACAAAAACAAAAATGTTCAAGTCTCAAATCAGATTATATAATGGTAATCTCCTGTTTTTCGTAAACCTTCCTAATCTTTAAAATATCTACTTGGGCTCTCAAAATTTAGCCAGCTAAGACCAAAGAAATTAAATATCACCAGCAGTGACGAAGAATTATAAGTATAAATACACGCTAATGACAGCTATTCATTTACAAGAAACACTGGTGGCTACATTACATTAACTATCTCCTGATCTTGTTTTCGTTTTATTGTTTTATTTCTAATCGATGTATATCTCCTTAAGATTAAAGCTGTTATGTTTTATGTCTTTCGCTATTTGCTTCACAAAGTTATTTACCTTTTTTTTTGTCTCATTCTATCTCTTCTCAATATCTTATCTGACGTATTGTTCTTCCCCGCACTTTAAACACTTTCCTGGATACTTTATCTCACCTAATATCACTAATATGATGAGACAAATCATCAAAAGGCGCTTAGTTCCACACATTTTAGGATTTTTTTTAGGAAATATATTATATTTGATGGACTGAGATGATGATGGACATTATCATTATGGAAATTGACCCTTCGTGCTGATGTTCACGTGAATTTCGCCTGTCCCTTGAATTTTTGAAAATGATTATTTCGTTTTAGGCTAACACGTTAATAGTAATCGTAGATTTTATTGAAATTTTGAAAACATTTTAGATATTACCAATTCTAGGAGGCTTGCGCCATCGCTTATAGTCTGAGCAAAAATCAATGAAAGCACATTGTCAATACCAAATCATAATGTTAAATACGTGCTATAGCCAGGTGATAGAAATGCTGTTGATTAAAGGCATTGTAATAGGCTAAAATATAATGGAGACTCGATCACTCATGACCCCTAACACTTCGCAGTTATTAAACTAAAAACGAAGGAATAACACATCTTTTCACCGATATGCTTCACTTTCTAATCAAGTAGTCAGCGTGCCCTGACTATGAATCTAAGCATTCAGGGTTCTCGTCCGGATGTCGCCAAAACGCACTCGCAATTTCAGGTCGTAGATGAATCTTTTTATAATGGAGCTTGCGATGTATACGTCTAAATCTCGGATCTCAGAAACTACCGCACCTATCATGAGTGGGTAACATTTTTATAAGTAGGCAGTATCTTTATAGCTGAGCAATAAATAAAATAATTGAAATTTTCCACAAAAATGACATGTTTCAGATTTAACCAATAAAATTACAAAAAAAAAGGAGAATAAGTTTCAAATATAAAACAAACATAAAAAAAATATTTGTTTTTCTTCAGTGAAAATCTCACGAGTGTTGCAACAGAAAAGCAATGCACTTTCATTGATAACTACGTCTACAAAGAAATACTTTAATAAAAATCTACTCTGTGATGTAATGCTGTAATGATAGTTCATTTTTAAACGAAAATTTCAAAAAAATCCTTTTTCTCATGAATGGTGAACATTGTTGAATGTCAAGTATGAGTACATTGTTGTAGAACTGGTAGAACATTCCAGAAAAGGCCTCAGGTCCAATAGCCTTCCGCAAGAACTAACAGTTACACCAGCCCGGAGGGCGGATATTTCTTCTAATTATAATAATGACGTTAACATCCCACTATTCGATCAGACAAGTGGAGCCCAAGAGTTGGTGGTTGTCTAGCTACTTTCCATGTATCCTATCAGTTCTAAATTAGAGACGAGGTGAACAAAGCGTAGATAGCCAAATGCATTAAAACAAACAAACATACAAAACTAGGGAATTACAGTCCTTGTGAAACAAACAAAAGAAGAAGCATACCGAAAAACAAACACTACACAGTATCGTCAGATAATAATGAGTCTGTAGAATAAATAGACAATAATGTTTTAACGTAGAGTGGGGAGATTTCCGAGAGCTGGTAATTAACATACAAGCTAATAATACGAGATGTCACATTAATCTTGTACATTATACGTCGAGTGTTACCGTAACGTTTTGCTTTGTATTTAAGTTTTCAGAAAATAAATCATTGGCTTTTGTGCTCCAAACTTCTTTAGATAATACATCATGAACTTTTTATGCTCCAAACCTCTTCTTATGAATCGGTTATCGAATGTTAATTCTTCAGAATTGCAGTGGACATCATAAGGTCATAATAAGCATTTTGAAATTATAACGAATTTCGGCTCAAGGAAATATTCTAACATGTCCATTTTAAAATTACATCTGTAGTTTCTTATACATTTCATAAACTATTTAACGTTATCGCCACTCTGTTACGAACACGAGAACTGGTGATGCTTCTGTTTAATATTTTGCTTGATGTTTTCTTTACAGAACGTTTGATGCTACTTTCGTGTTGTTAAGCTGCAAGTAAAACAGTTCTCACGCTATAAACTATACGATTATCGCATTTGCACCTTGAAATAATGACCATCGTCATAACTTTTCTAAGTGGATAGTGTGCATTGTTATGCTTACTGACATCATGAGCAAATTGACATCGCCCCCCGGGTGGTGATAGCACATAGGATAACTTTTGGAGCTTTATAATCGACTCGTGATAAGTTAAAAAATAGATTTTCTCCCATTGAAAGGACGGGTATACAGAAAGGACGGGTTCTATGTTTTCTCTGGTTATTAAAATATCCAAGAAAGGAAGTTGATCATTTTTTTCCATTCAATTTTAAGTTTGTTAATGGGGTGAAGGTGATTAAAGTTACTGAAAAGTTTCCAAAGTAACCTTTTTGGTTTGTTCATATAAAACATATATCATCAACATATCGGAACCACGGAATGTATGAAAGGTAAATATTTATTTGTTTGTTTGTAGTTAAGCACAAAACTACACAATGGGCAATCTGTGTTCTGCCCACCACGGGCGTCAAAACCCGGTTTCTGGCGTTGTAAGTCTGCAGATATACTGCTGTGCCATTTGGAGGTTGGGGGGTTGTATTTATGAAAGGAAGTAATTCAATTTCAAAATATTCCATGAAAATGTTGCATAGTGTTGGAGGAAGTAGATTATACATGTGCATAGTGTTGGAGGAAGTAGATTATACATGTGCATAGTGTTGGAGGAAGTAGATTATACATGTGCATAGTGTTGGAGGAAGTAGATTATACATGTGCATAGTGTTGGAGGAAGTAGATTATACATGGCCATCCTGTATTTTGGTCTAACACACTGACCAAATATATCGTTGTTAGCACAGATTTCGATAATAGAGATAAAGTGTCAATGGGAACAGGCAAGGATATGTTCAAGTCGGGTTAATTTGCTCATAAGAAACTCTATGGTTTCATCAACTAGCACGTTGGTAAATAAAGCATCATCATCTATTTCCCTTTATTTAGGACAGTGTTTTAATTTTGTCAGCAAAGTCTACACTGTTTTAGATGTGCGATGGCGAGATTTTCCCAACAACTAGACGTAGAAGTCCCGCTAACTTTAAGATAATGTGTAAGTGACATATTCCACTCTAAAAGTTATAGGGGACAATCTCTTTTCTGTGTTTTAGACAAACCGCACATTTGAGGTAAGGAAGCATTAATACGTTTTAACTTTTTTTAAAGATTTCGGTAACAGCAAGTTTGTACATACTGTTCGGTTGAAATTAGACACCTACTTGTGACAGTTCCAGTATACCAAATAATTTTTAGAAGTTCATGAACTTTTCCTTGATCAGTTTTAATGTAGATTTTGTGGTTCACTTGAAAAGTTAACGCTGACAGTAATTCGAACGCTTAATAAAAGTATTGTTTACTGTTTGTTTTCTTTCTCTAATGGAGTAACGTGGTAACATGCAATGAAATAACATTTTGCAAAACTAAACTACAAGCTTGAATATTTTGGTAAACATACTGTACTGAACATTGCTTTTTAGTGCATGTGCAATTGGCGCATTAATAGTAAACCAGCAACAAAATGCATTCAGCACGTAATGAAATGCGACATATTTATAAACTCAATATTAGCAATTAGAAGAAGAACAACAGCAAACTATATATATTTATTCTATTACATGATAATGTGGACGTATTATGGACCTAATAATATCTTACTTATATTGTTCGTAATTACAATGGAAATAATCCAGTCAGTGTTTATATCTTGTATACCATGTATTGTATAGTGTGACTAGAGTGAGAGGCAACGACAATGGTGATAATTAATGGAATATGCTTTTCCTTTTGAAAGTTACCACAATAGTGTAAGCGTATAATACTAGCATGAAATATTTGTTCTAGTTATCTGTTATATTATATATCAGTATCATGTTCAACGCTGAAATTATAGATTATAAACTGTAAAACTTAAGTTGTCCTTTTTTAAGTACAGAATTTACTATGAATCGGCTATCAGGACCGTCATCATAATACAAAAAAAAAATATTAAAGGCGTCTCAGAAAGTTTATAGCTACTTTACAGTTACTACTCATAATTCATCAAAGTTTAAATGAGTTTCTTTGCGATAAACATTTCTATTAAGAACATTTCAGACACACTTGGGCACACTGCCGCCTGAAAATTTACCATTTTTGTAAAGCCAGGATTCAGATTGTAATTTTTTTTCATGGTCAGTACAACTTTATTAACAAATGCACGTTGTTTTACTATTAATTTTATTGGTTTTAATCAAATAAGCAGCACCAAAAGTTTGTGGTTGACGGATGAAAGGTAAATAAAGCCGAGATGACGTTTTTTTAATCGTAATTTTTCACAGAAAGCCTTTTTTTCTTTCATGCATTGATATCATAGGGGAAAAAAGGAAAAAAAAAGTAGATCATGGAGATAACTACACAGTAAACTCTTTAAAATTGCTTCCAAACCTTGAAAAACTATAGCCAAAGAGATAGACGAAGTAATATATAAATAGTCTGTAAAAATGAAGTAAGGTTTGGAAACAGATGTTTAGAAAAAGCAGACATGACACTTACCTGCAGTAGTAGGAATGGTAACAGGTAGGCTTAAAGAATCCATGAATGCGTCTTTCATACCGTTGGAAGGAGATGCAACCTCGGTCGATAAAGTTGAGCCGGCAAACCATCCAATAGCTGTCTATCTATATGCTATAAAGACGCGCCTCCAGATTGTCGTTTCTTCGTGTGCTTGTAAAGCTCAGCCATGAATTGCACACAGTGAATAAGACCCGTTCCTCTACACCCTAGAAAACTGTTTTATGTTTTCCCGAATGTATATATTGCCACTGAACCTTCTCATCCACATGATATTTATTATTGACACGGGTTTCAAAACTGTTTTTTATATATTTTGTTATTACGGGTGCACCCAGCGATTGGTTCAAGAAAACTTTTGCTCATTTTCCCCACCTAGAGTTGCTTTTTGAATCGACCACCATCAGAAGCTATTTAAAATTGAGTTACAGCTTTATTTCTTTCTAATAACCCAAGAACAAGGCTGAACAGATTAATGCGTCCTCGAAAAAGAAGCAAACACGTGCTTGCTTTGTGAGCGCCCCATGCACATACTCGCACAGTTGCGACGAACTATTGAGTGACTGTTTTCCGAAGGTGAGCATATTAGTTGCGCATGTATGACGTCACTATCCAGTAAAAGGTCCACTTGTCTCTTAGTCTCCTATTGCACGACTTTGAAGAAATTGGCTCTTTAAGATTTCTAGTCTGATCAAAAGATGTCACACGTAGATTAAAACCTCAACATTTTGCATAGTTTATTACTCTAACTTCTTATGTGTTATTCTTATAAACACATTTACTTCAATGAAAATTGTTCTGGTATAGAAGTTAGTAATGCCTTTCTAATTCTATGTGTTACTTAAATAAGGCCTCATTAAAGTTACTGAATTAACAGTGAAACAACGTATGAAACTGATCTGATTACAAACAAAATATCACAGAAAACTTCAAATTACCTGTGTTTGGTTTGCTGTTATTGCACAAGTTATGTTGAATTCGACAAACAAGTTGCGTCCATAAAAAATATAGAGAAATCGCTTTTAATTTTCATTTACTGGTGTTTAACATTTTCTGTCTGAACGGCACCTCATACACGATGCACGAATTAAAAGGTCAAGAAAAGACGTCACTAGTGTAGAACAGTTGACGAGAAAGAGAGCAACCAGTTAACAGCACCCGCCGCCTGCATTTCTACTTTCAGTTGAACAGAAAAACCGACTGAATTTGTCTCTCACTTTTATAACGCGACCGCAGCTGTAAGTACTGCTGAGTTTGTTCAGCGTCATATCCAATGCTCGAACCTTGGACCTTCCTATATGCAGCTCAGGATGCTAACCACTAAGCAACACCCGGCATTCTCATTTCCTAAACAAATGCTGTAATGTTGTGGGTTAAAAGTGTAAATTGTTGTCACAGGTTGCACTGAATTTAAACTTAAGCAAGTTTAGCATATAATCTATATACGTATAATACTACTCACTGTATGTTATATGTTCATGTAACTACATCGCAGGCTGTGAATGTATTGGTATGGAGGTTCATTAGTTTTGCATTTTGCATTTTGCGTTTTGCGGTTTTTATGGGCGTTTTTGTGTGTGTTTTTTCACAACTACTTCGCCTATTGTAGATGGAGCTTCACCAAATTTGGCATGAAGGTTTGTTGGGTCTATACGGAGATACATGCACATTTTCGGTTTCACATTTTGTGTTTGGCAGTTTTTATGGGCGTTTTTGATTTTTTTTCTTTTCTTTACTAGTACATATAAGGTAAGCTACTTTTCATGTCCTAAAATAACCTTTCATTAATCATGAAGTTACGCAACTTCCGTCCAAGGGACGGGTACTCCAGCTAGTTCATAATATGTTGAGGCTATTTTTGCATTTTTTAAGACACTTATTGTTTCGTATTGATTTTTAACCTTTCTCGTTAATGCACAAGGATATTTACTTGCTTGAACGAATGAATAAAGAACATATTTACCTTAGTAATTTTATTTCACAAAAGAGCCTTAAATATCCGAACTTAATAACTTAGAGCATAAATGAACTACGATAGTTTCGTTAAAGTTGGACTTAATATGTCGATTATAATTAAGATTGTGCCTGATGATAGAAATATTTTAAATTTTGTTTAGTTGAACTTTTTTATTTGATGATGTGAGAGTTTTTTTACTGGAACAAAAAGTCTTGGAGACCCAGAGTGTCACTTAATATTATTACTTTTATTGTTGCTATTTTGGCTCAAAGCTACATAATGGGCTATCTATGCTCTGCCCGCCGCGGAAAATAAAGCCTCGGACTTTAGTGATCTGAGTCCGTAAACTTAATTATTGCTGTAACAAAATTAGGGTTAGGCGTTTCTTAATTTGCTGTAGGATTTACAAAACAATAAATATTGCAAAATTAAAACCTATATTAACGTAAAATTGCAAGGAACAATAACAACAACAACAAATGATGAGCTAACGCCAGCAAATTGGAATTGGAAATTTTCAACCTCAACGGCATCTTATACGATGGACCGGGCGAATCCTAGTGGTTATCGTGCCATATTGTCAACCAGAAGGTTTGTGGGTCGCGTCCCGTTCCCTGAAAAAAAGCGATCCGCAAATACGATAGACCGGACGAATCCTAGTGGTTAGCGGGCCGTATTGTGAAACAGAAGGTTCATGGTTCGCGTCCCGTTGCCTAAAAAACCCACTCCGCAAATACGATGGACCGGGCGAATCCTAGTGGTTAGCGTACCATGTTATGAAACCGAAAGGTTCATGGTTAGCTTCCCGTTTCCCAAAAAATATACGCTCCGCAATACAATGGACCGGGCAAATCGTAGTGGTTAGCGTGACATATTGTGAAACCGAAGGTTCATGGTTCGTGTCCCATTGCATAAAGAACTGCGCTCCGCACTTTTGGGCCGTAAGTCCGTTATATGAGTAAAGGTAAAATCCCATTATTCGATAAGACCAGAGTAGCCCTGAAGTTGGCGATAAGTGTTGCCTTTCTTTATGTCTATCAGCTTAAAATCAGGGACGGCTGGTGCAGCTTACTCTTATTTAGCTTTACACGAACGTTCGAAACAACCAACCAATACTTTGTGCAGCACACAGGATAAACAGCCAAGTCAGAGACCTCTAGGTCCAGGTTTAGCCATGTCTAAGTTTGAGCTGTTGACTATAGGGAAGGATAACCAGTCAGTACCATACACACATTTAAATTAAGTTAAAGTTGAGTTTAGAGTTTTTATGAT
>NW_013665633.1:1550900-1567833 GCF_000517525.1 Limulus polyphemus | reverse complement strand
TCGTAATTCCTGTTTAACCCTGTAATTAAGCTTTTAAAGGAATACCAAACTTTAAGGGGTAATGATAACATCATTTACACTAGGATTATTTTTTTATTACTACTAGTTATTAATAATATTTATAAAATCAGATACTCCGTTTGATACTGTGTCACATCAGTAAAATTGGTTGACACCATTGTTTTGGTTTTTGAGTTATCATGTAATAAAAAAAAGAAGCAGAAGAAAAGAGAACAAGAAATTCATACTTTTTGCTATGATAT
Source organism: Limulus polyphemus (assembly GCF_000517525.1). Lineage (NCBI taxonomy): Eukaryota > Metazoa > Arthropoda > Merostomata > Xiphosura > Limulidae > Limulus > Limulus polyphemus. The sequence continues at coordinate 1,567,570 of NW_013665633.1, read as the reverse complement.
TTACAGACATTCACAGAATTTGTCACTCATTCATTACATACAAATTGTTATAAAACGAAACATTGTATAGTATTCTAAAGTTCTGATGACCTATTCAAGAGATATTTAAAATGCCATTTCGATGAACAATCCGAGTCATCCCTACATAGGCAGTACTACCGCCTGCCTGATTGTAAAACAGTAACTTTCATACATTATTGATAACTTTGAATTGGCAGTGTTATCAACTGGAAAATAACACTTTTCTTTATTATTGTTCTTAGAAGAATGAAGTGAAAATACGTTTTTAAGACGATCTAAAAAACATGTGAAAAGCCTCAAAGAGCTGATAATGGAAATTTTGTCTTAGTGATGTTTTAAGGTTTTTTCATTAGGGAATCTTAGCACGATTATACTTTAATCTACTTCTTCATAAATGTTAGTGGATTATCCTCTGATTTTTTACCAGTCTATTTATTCTAAGGGGGATATTTTAAGAGTTATTTTATGTCTTTCTGGTGTTTTGATGTTTTACAAGATTTTCACTTTCGATATTTCTCGTGGATTTGTAGCATGATTATTTTTTACTGATTTTTGTACTGTAATGTTTTAAAACACTTTCTCTGTTGAGATGAAGTACGAAACAAACAAAAAAAAGAGTGATTTTATTGATCTATTTTTCTAATACGCGAGCTGTGTTATTTTGCTTTATTGTAATGTTAAATGAATTCAATGTTTGGTTGGCAAGTGATTGCCTTAGAAGCACCTACATGAAAAGTCTTCTAGGTTACTAATAGTTATATGCAGTAGATTGTCTTAGTTTAATCTACAAAAATAATAATGAAAATACTCTGCCTGATAAACATCAGCCAAAATTAATATATATCTGTTTATACATTCCCGATAAAGGTATTAAAATATGACTTTTCTTTTAGCCGCGGCTGAACGGCTCTGAGTTTTTTGTTGTTTTATTTTCAAGTACAAACTTTTAGTTTATAGCTCCTTCATTTCTTGACCGATTTGAGATCTCATTACAGTTTTGGACTCAGGAAGTCAATCGATTGATGTATTTGACCACGCCCAAGGTCTTATAGGTTAATATATTCTAAAAGAATTTCAATTTCAGGGTAGGCTCAGGGGTGTGATGGGGCCAGTTCGCTCGAACCAGTTGTTAAATTTTGATTGGATCACCGAACCGCTTGTTGATTTTTAACAAATATTTAGCAGTCAATAGAAATGTATCTTGAAATGGTACAAAAAATACCTTATTGTCCTTACTTTTAACTATTATATGTTTCACAAGTTTAGAGCAAGTTTATATTGATGTATCACAGAATTTCGACCTTAATCAGAACCGGTTGTTAAAAAAAATTGCCAGCACACTCCTGGGTGGACTGGTAGAGATCCTGATGAGTAGTAAAATCGAATCGGGTATACTCGCACCTCACGCTTGGTATTGTTGGTGCACAAAAATATAGCTAATGAAAAGGGAGACAAAGGTCTCATAGATTCATTTACTCTAATCCCGCCTAAAAGAATTTCAATTGCCGCTGCTATAGAGGATTCTCTCTTGATTTCTTCGTAAAATCAAGCGTTAGATTAAAGGTAGGCCATCAATTAGGTATGACCTAAGTTCGATAATATTCTCCCCATCATCATTTATTTTTCTTTGTTGGTACAAGGTCTAACGTCTATCTTCTGTTGAATGCACAAGGATCACTGTTGTAACTTTTCATTACTGTGTAAAATGTTGGAAAATATTTCAAACTGCTACGATAGAGCACAAGGAAGAAGAATATTTGTTTGTACACTTTGAGACATCTGATATTTTCTGTCCTAGTTTATGGCATAATGTATTCCACTGTAACTTTATGAAACTGATGGTTGAAGTAGCGTGGTCTTATTTACCACACATTAAGCCTACTTCGAAAGACGGTTGTTAATAATATCGTTGAGCTTGTCGACAGCGCGAACCTCTTGACAACAAGCAACGTTGACTTCCATACGTTCACGCTATCTGTACAACATAGCTAACACTCAAATTTCCCAAACTCGTTTGTCTCAGTAGTATTTTCATAGATTTTTCATCGCCTTTTTTTCGTTTTTGTGTGTATAGCAGTAATATTAGTATCATTCCTTATATTAAGCTACACCATCTGGCGGAAATGTTACTTTCACGGACTGAAATCTGTAACGCGGAGAAAAAAAAAGAAACTCTGCAAGTAAACTTCCTGCACGAAGATATAGTACAGTGCTTCACCATGCTACAATGATAACAAAAGGAACTTCTGAACTGAGAAACTAGATGGAAAGCAGCTAGTATACAGCACTCAATGCCAACACTTGGGCTACTTTTATTTGACCGAATATTCGGATTTCGTTGTTGCTCTTAATAAATATTCCCTCGAAATAATCCGTTAGTTTAATAAATAAATAGCTATATTTAAAAAAAATTAGATAAAAGAAAAGATTTCTAAAAAATATCACTAACTGGCTAATTAATTGTTGTTGGTATTCTATTATAAGTCGGAAAAGTTGGTTGTTAACATTTATACCTAGCTTACAGCATATAGTCACGTTTATATGAAGTGTGTTGCTTTTAGTGAAGTAAAAACAAGAGAGAATCCTCAATAGCCGCGGCACTTGAATTTTTTTAGGCAAGATTAGAGTATATTAATCTATGAGACCTTGGGCGTGGTTAAATACATCAATCAAAAGTGCTTGACCTCCGAGTCCAAAACTATGGTTATATCTCAAATCGGTCAAGAGATGACGGAGCTACGAGCTAACATTTTGTACTTGAAAAAACAAAAAAAAACCTCAGAGCCATTCTATGAGATGCTATACAGAGGCTAAAACACACATATTTTTGTTCTAAAAATGTCTCGTATAGTTAGTTGAGCTAGAATCCTAATACCAACTTATGAGGACCTGATGCCTTAATATTTTGTATCTAAGAAAGGCTATATGGTTTAATTTATTTCGTTTAAATTTTAACTATATTTTAATTTTATTCGTAACATTAAGTTTTGTCGCACGTGCTGAAATCTGTGGTCGCAGTTTACTCATCAAATACTGTAAATTGAAGATTCAGACAATGTTCCTTGGAAAATTGATATTTTATTTTCACGCAAAGCTGCACAAAGGCTATCTGCGTACAGCTGTTCGTACTTTTAGCTAATAAACTTTAAGAGGTAAGGCAACTGCTCAACAACACCTGCCGCCAACGTGTGACCTAATAGTGGGATTTGACCGTCACACTTTTAGCAGACCAAAGATCCCAAAGAATGTGTTCTCGCGGCAACTGGATGCGACCAATGAATCCTCGAATTCACACTTCGGATACGCTAATCACTAAGCCACGTCCAGTACAAAACTTTAATTTCCAATCACGTTCGATATAGGACATAAGAAAGTACATTAACATTGGAATACTTTTTTTTTTCTGGACGACAGATTTGGAGTACAACCGTGGCACTTAATGTCCCTCACTAGAGTGAACAAACTTTTGAAGTTTCAGAAAGATTAATTTTTTTACATGCTTTGACATAGACAAACACACGTTCACAACGCCTGCATACACAGATGTAATCAGAGGTAGACACACATGGTCCGTGGTTAGTTTGACGAACTGAGATTCTGTGTTTCGCGTCAAAAGGAAAAGGACATTGCGCTTCCCGCTTTGGGCTGCAGGTGCGTTGTAAGAGTGATAGTCAAATCCAACTATTCAGTCTGTCAAGAATTGAGAGTGGGTGGGGTTAACTATCTGTCTTCCCTGTAGTTTATTACTTCACAATTAGAGACGGCTAATGCAGCTAACCCTGGAGTAGCTTTGCGCGAAATTTAACTAAACAAGCAAATACACACACGCGGACACGAATATATAACTGTGTGTGTGTGTGTGTGTGTGTGCGTGTGTGTGTAGATGCAGCTTGTTCACTCTTCAACTTTGAAATAAAACATTGCAATCATAATAAGTAAGAACAGTATACTGGGTTAGTTTATGGTTCTGATCTGTGAAGGCAGCTTGCTTTGATTAAAAGTTAATGTTAATAGGTAAAAACCTGCAGTAAATGTGCAATATACCTTTCAATAAGTCAAAATATCGTTTACTTTGTTTTTGTTTAGAAATAGTCTGTTTATTTGTATCTACGTTTAAAACTGAGCTATTGAAGTTCATATAACCTGAATGAGGATGGATAATTGGTTATGTATAACCTGAATGAAAATGGCTAATTGGTTATGGTCTGAGAAGCACTTTTCAAAGTAGCCAAGAGATTCCTATGTGGAAAAGTGCGGATTTTCTATTAAATGTTTTTATTTTATGTGGGAAGAACGTAATTTCGACTTCCTTTGATATTAGGACTAACCTTCGAAACACTAATAATAATATGCAGTGTGCGTGACTGAGATGCGGGTTTTTGGACCCAGTTTCTTACCTGTAAGGGGAGTATAATATGATACATGTATAAAGGAAGCAGTAGTAATCAAGTGTTCGAAAATGTATTGGTTATTTTATCATCTCATAAATTAATTAAAGTAAAAAAAAATGGTGCGTTTCTCCTTGCAATCTTACTTCGTTTACTTGGACAGTGGTTATCAAACTCTTCTGAACTTGAATGTATAAAAAATTAAAGAATTCAAAGTAGTGAGCAGACCTGTATTTTGCCCGAAATCTACATGTATGTATATATAAAGCTGAGACATGTTATCTTTAAGTACTAAAAATTCTCATTATAGGTTTTATTTTACTTAAATAATGTTTACTTAGAAATAGTAAATTAGTTTATGATTAAATAGGCCTATGCTTATCAATTAAGGCATTAGTATTTCTTCCGTTATATCACACTTAGTTCGATATATCAATTCAGGTTTATTTATAAATGTTAAACCAAAAACGTTACGATTAATTATATTATTTTACTTTGTTTTATGCTAACACGTTCTTATTTGTAATTTTGATTTTTTTAAAAATAAAAAACATTCTTTTTTCCCAGATATAAAATTTTATTTATGTTTTATTCCTTTTTGTTCAAATTAAAGTAGTCAATGTTGAACGGTACTTTATGTGACACACGATCAGATCAGGGAATCCTAAGGTTAAGGTATAGCCATCCCTAATTTTAAACTATTGACGAAAGGGAAGGCAGTTAGTCAGCAGCACATATGCTACAAGGGCTTTATCCGGCTTTGAACAGAATAACAGGATAGGCTATTACAATGCAATTTGAGGCAGATATCAATGAGTATGGATATTTAGTTAGCTTAGTAATTATTTTAAAAGTTGAAAGGTAAATGTAAATGTTAATCCGTGCTGCAGTAACGGCAACTGCTTTATAAATATTACTTAGTCTTTATTATATAGTATGGTTAATTGAAAATGTTAATAAATACATTAAAACATGTAATGTTTATGAAATTCGTCTAAAAGAGTTATTTGTATTCGAATTCTCATGCTTTGATCTTTTCGTCAACTTTCAATAATCTGTAAAATATTAACACAAAGCCTATCGTCTGGCAGCCAAATCCGCCTTTTTTTTTCTTTTTTTCAGTTGAACCTGGACTTGGCATTTATACAATGGTTTTTGACAATTTTAGGATAATTCGAGGATACTTATTACGAATTCGGTGGATGAACTTTTGTCAGCCGTCAGTATTCTGAGATATTCAAAATGGCGACCAAGATGGCTGCCAAATCAAAGTGGAGTAAATATCTGAACTCCTATGTGACATAAAGTCAAAATTATGATGCCCACACATAGATTTTTAAGATCAAGGAGCCCAAATATGAAGTCAAGAATCTAGCCACTGTAAAAGGTAATGAGAAAGTCAATACGATAGCTAATATGGCTTCCAAAACAAGGAATCTCCAATGTCTCAGTTTTTATATGGCATAGAACCTTAAAACTGATATCTATACCTATGTACTCAGGGTCAAGGAATTGGAACACATTACTTAAGAGTGATTGTTTTCATTGGAGAACAAGAAATTTGAAATGGCGGCCAAGATGGCTACCATATCAAGGTAGAGTGACCTGTGTCTAACCTCTTCAACATCATAGATCAACATAGCGGTGACCTGTTTTTGATGTTTAAATAAAGTTTTATGATCGATTCTTGATCTAGGGGCCATAGACATTAAAATGTATATCAATTCTTTTGACATGCTTGTGATATTTTGATTACGTAACATTTTCCTAAAAACCTTCCATAAGCCCAATATATCCAATATGATTAATTTTAATCATTATATAAACAAATCATTGTTTGATCTGGCATCAGTAATATCTTTATTAAAAAACATAACATAATAATTATGCATATTTTAAAGTCTATGAGGCAATATTATGTAATTATATCCTGTTATATCATATATTAGGTGAATCAATGCGCTAATTTCAACCTAGTAAGGACGATATAATTGCCAAACATACCTATAAATCAACATTTTGAAGAATAATTGTCATTTTTCATATAAAACACAACGGAACATAAGTGATCATATGAAAATATCATCCTGCATTAGCACAAAGGTTACACACCACTCAGTAACTTACTTTCACCTTTAGCCATCAAGCTGGATTTTTTGGAGTTTTTCACTAATTGACATTTGAGGCTACAAAAAAAGACCATGTCCTTGGAAAATAAACGTTTAAGCATCTGGTCGGCAATGTCTTTTAGGGAGAATTGTTTTTTCTCCTGCTTCAAACATGTCTTTACGTGTAATGTTGATGTGTTTGTAGACCGTTTTCATGGCTTCGAAGTGTAAGGGCACTGTCTATATCTGGTCATTCTTCAAGCGTAGCATGTATTTTGCCTTCATATTTTTTACTACATATTATGATGGTTTGGATTCCACCGGCCCTACATCTTGTATAGGGCGTTGAACTGGCGAGCAGTTAAACTTCCAATATGTATTCCTGCGTAACCAAGATTAATATTTGTTGAATTATCTGGACATGATTCGTCAGCATGTATAATAGGCACCAGTCAGAATTTGCAACTGGGTGCGGAAGAATATAACATGCACACCAGCAAAATACGACCCCTCCAATTTTGAGAGAGATAAAAATATTCCCCTATACTGTTATACATTAATATCAAAGGTGCACTACACGTGATTTGCATTAACTCCATAATAAAATACTGTTTTTTTTTCATATTTGTTTAATATTTTTCTTACGAGGATCGCAAGAAAACAATGAACCCTCCATTTTGAAGGAGTAAAAAAAACTGCACCTGTTGTATTCCCAGATTCACCCCAATCCCCCATCGTAAATTCGGACCGGTTTCTTTCCACTAAAATATTTCAGTTTCATCAGGTTTCATTTGAACATTACTTGTACAGATAATAGTAATGAAGCTTACCTGTCATACTTTTTTATTGATGTGCTATCTATAGGTGATTATTGTCGGATTAGAGATTGATTTGCGATGTGAAGGCTGATAATGGTAAACACGTGTTATATTAGAATGATGGAGATAATTAAGATCATCGTGTACGTCCACCTTATTAGGTGACCTTTATCACAGATGACACAGATTATCATGGATAACCATGGTAACTGTGGCAGGAAGTTGGTTTGGCTCATTTGATCATACACAAAAGGGGCACATTTACTTTAAATTAAAAAGTAATTCATATTCTAACGTATTACTGTGTGTATATGGATTCCTATACGGCTACAACGTAGGTCTAGAGAAACCTTTAACGCTAAACCGAAATATCAAGACTAACACTCAGCGTTTCAAAGCTTACTTTTTTAATTGATTTTTTCTATAAAGGTTCTGCTACATTAAGATTTATTTTCCGTGTACCGAACCCAATGATTCCATCAAAGGAGTACAGTTTCCAAAGTATGCTGATAAAACATTAATTTAACGAGATTTTTCACCTTATGTTAATCATTTTGATACAAAAACTAATTTTTTTTGTATAATATTACGGTACGAGCTCAAAAGAGGTGTAGAATAATTCTATTCAGTTTTATACGTATCTGCTTATTTATTTCGACAGGTGATATTTCAAAAATACCTCGCCAAGGAAAAATACTTAGAAGCTATTACCCAGTACTTAGAATTTTAGACATGCAAAACTTTTCGATCTCAACTAAATATTGATTCCGCTTTAAAAAGTAGTTTAAACTAATCATATTCTTTAGCCTGGTATCTCCTAGTGGTTTCAGTGCTCAACTCGTGAGTTCGAATCCTGTCACCGAACATGCTCGCTTTTTTTAGCCACGTTTCTTTGAGAACAAAGTAATCCAAGAGTTGGCGATTGGTGATGTTGGTTAGCTGCCTTTCCTCCAGTCTACCATATCTAAATTAGGAACAGCTCGTGCAGATAACTCTTTAGCAGCTTTGAGCGAAATTTAACAAATCATTATACTTCTCTTGCTCTTTAAACTAACAAATAACACGGATCGATAAGCTCACTGAACTGAAGACCTGTTGTTTGGATCTTGCTTTTAACAGTCTGTAACTAACAGTTGGAAGACCAATTTTGTTGTTTTGTGATGCAAGCGAATACATACATAGGTTAGACACGTGTACGTATATAAGTATATAGTATATTTGAGCACAGCTCTTGTACATGCCCATACAAAATAGGGGTAACGTTTTAAGCAGGAAATTATGTTTCTCTTAGTAGTGATGAAACGTATAAATATCCTTGGTTTTACTGTGATATATCTTTAGTATATTTGTTTATATCAAGGTCCTTGAATTATACATATATTACACAAAATACTGTTCTACAAAATAATCCAGACAATCTGAAGGTCAAGCAATCAAGTAGTTAAGTATGATCTGTGACACCCTGCACTATCTGTTTTTTGTCATTAGTCTCCTCCTACGTTCGATAGGAGATTTTTGCCAGATTCTCTCATGAATTAGCGGGTTATTTACGCTTTGTTATTTTCCTAAACTTGGCTGGTAAGATATGTTAAGAGAAATTGTATATTTTATAAATTACTTTAAGTGAAATTCATTGTACCAAATTCATTTTGTAATTTTTATATCCTGACATCTACCATTACGGGTGAGTCTTGCCAAAGTTTGTTCCTATAGGTTTTCACTAAGTTTATTTATTATTTTGTTTGATAATTAACTTCTAGGTACAACAAATATATATATATATGGGTATAATAAGTAACATGTCTAAAGTTATTCGATGGGTCAGTGTTAAGTTTACAGATTTACAACGTTAGAATCCGGTGTTCGACTTCTCGCCATAAACGTGAAGCAGATAACCTATTGTGTAGGTTTACGCTATAAACAACAACGGCACGTCTAACGTATTTTTATTTCTTAACTTCAATTGAACCATTTAGTTTCTTATGTTCAGAGTTTTGTCATAATTATTTAACATGGTACAAAATGATTGTTTTCTTTGGCAATGTTGTGCAGTAGCATGAGAATTTTTCATCTTTATATAATTTTGTTAGAAGTTTTAATTTTGTTGTGCTATTCTTTAATATACGTATTTGCTTTATTATTTTTTATAATTATACATATATACATAGAGATTGGCAGATATTAGCATCACTGTCGATAAAGTATTTTAATTGATAAAACTGATTGAATTAATGATTTCTAGAGTAAATATAATTAGAGTAATTAGAGTGAATGTAATTTATTTCAAACTAAGTACGATTCCATATGTCTATACTTTCTGCTTCATTCCGCCGTGTAACTGAAAATTTACATAGAGATAAAACGATCTCGTACTTTTTTATAAACTCACACCTACAAGTCCCCCGGTGGTACAGCGGTAAGTCTTCGGATTTACAACACTAAAATCAGGGGTTCGATTTCCCTCGCTGGACACAGCAGATAGCCCAATGTGACTTTGCTATAAGAAAACACACACACCTACAAACGACACGCTGAACCACTACTTTAACTCGATAACTTTATAGATTCATTTTTCATAAATTTTATTAGATAATCTCTGCCCCCTAGTGGCACAGCGGTATGTCTGCGGACTTACAACGCAAGAATCCGGGTTTCGATCCCCGTGGTGAGCAGAGCACAGATAGCCCATTGTGTAGCTTTGTGCTCAATTACAAACAAACAAAGATAATCTCTTCGATAATCAGTACTTATTTGTGACTTTCTGAATCCTTAATAAAACCCTTTAACTGGGAGCCACTATGATTCTTGAATTCCAAATGAACAGATTTATTCGGATGCCTTGAAAATCTGTTTTAGGTTTTTAAACCAGATCACTAACACAGTTTAACCTCTTCTTTCCCAATATTTATACATCTTTGATTATATAGACTATGCCTATATTTTAGAAAACGTGACACTTTTGTATGCTGCTCGTTGAACTTTTGATAGATTGTTACAGTTTAATTACTTGTGTATTTCTTACAGATCATAATTTTTTATTTTTCTCAACAAGTATGCGAGTTGTTTGTTAATCCCAAAAGAAACCACAAGTTGTTAGCGCCATGCATCCCAGCAACGTGGCAAATAAAGACAAACTGTTGTTTTATTTTTTTGAGTTTTAGTAAGCTATGCAATTTAGAGATAATTAAAAATGACCAGAAGACTCTTTGCCTAAATAATTAAGATCAATGTTCACGGTAAAAAAATATTTCAATAAACCAAACTATTATTTATTGAATTATACGATTTTTTATGTAACAGAATAAAAAAGCTTATCTTTTGACTTGAGAAATAAGAGGAAAAAACAAAGTATTCTATTTTACTCGATAGTTCCATTATATATATATATATAGTGTAGTTTTAAAGTCTACCTTTTGCTAGTCTATTCTTGTTGCACCAACAAAAAAATAAAGCCTATAAAAATCACCTTATTTTTAAGTAGTAAAAGTGAAGAACAAAGGTTTTATTTCAAATAAAACTATTGTCAGTTCCTGGATAAGCAGCATCAGTGGATAAAACACATTTGGAGGTGTTTCAGCCAAAGATGTGAACTTTATATTTATTACCAATGAAAAAAAGATTAAATACCAATAAAAACTTAAAGTTATGAGCCTGAAATTATTAACGTACCAGAAAAAGATCCTATATCAATCTCTAATAAAACTCCCATTAATTGCAAGGCGAGTTTTTCACAACGTGTGTAGAGCCATTGTGCAATTCAATTATTATGATTATTTTTAAACTGAGTGTTTGTTTGAACTGATCATTGTCGATGCTTTGTGTTTTCTAATCTGTGCTTTTAAGTGCTCTTGCCTTTTTTTTTTTCTGAAGGGGCAAAAAGTTTGGGGATTTGTTAATAAGCTATAAGAGCTTGCAGAAAATTACGGTTTTCATAGCAACTTACGAAACATTCTCACTTTGGAGACACTCCAGATAATAACAATCTAACAGGAAATGGAGAAAATCAGAATGGATATAAAACTATATAGTAATGTAAAAAGAAAAATAGTGCTATTTCAATAACAATATTGATAGAATCTCACATGGTTTGAACCTAATATTTTTTTTAAATATCAAACTCCTTGGAACATCAATCATAAATGCAAACCAAGCTACAAAATGTTGTCTTACCCGTTTTTAACAAGTCGAAAATATTAGGATAAATATATAAATATTGTTTGTTTTTAACCACATTTTGAAAGTTCATGTCCGCTATGTCTTTATGACTCGATCTGTGCTTGCCTGATTTTTAGTTGAACTACGTCATCAGAATATATTATGTTGTATATAGATAATATCAGAAATGTATTATTATTATTGTGTAAATTGGAACAATTAAATAATATCGGCGTTAAACCATGGGTGGTTTTCTTCTTTTAAACAATATAATTATTTCATTAGTGTGAATAAACTAATTTGTTCATTTTTTATTAGACCATCCATATGTGAGACTTTATATAAAAAAACGTAATAGTAATAGACTTGTTCATTTAATATCCCATTCGTCAGCCAGATACATTACAAGCCTGAGTTAATTCTGATAATTCAGAGGTAGGTAAATATACATCTAAAATTTTTTCCAACACAAAAACTCCCTGAATGTTGATTATTAATCCCTAAAGAAAAATAACAAAAACGTTACCAAATTCATCCATTTTTCATATCCTTTTTTTATTAAACGTTTAAATGAATTGGTTTAATTTCCTAACATTTGCAGTTTTATATATATATATACTTTAATCTATTCCTTCACTTCACATGGTTCGCGTCCCGTTACCAAACCCCCCCCCCCTCCAAAAAAATTAAAATACTCTCCATTCTTTATGGAAGTGAGTGCGGGGTAAAAAATAACTGTTAAAGCTCACTATTCAATTATAGTAGCCCACCAGTGGGCGATGGGTGATGCTTATTTCTTTTTGGTTTATCACTTCAAAATTAGGGAGGGAGATAGCCCTCGATTAGCTTTGCTCGAAATTGAATAAACAACAACAGAGTTACACGTAACTTACTTTCCAGATGTGGCCAAAAATTGTTTAATCATATAAGTCTGGACCCATAGGGAAAATAGACATTATACTTTTAAAGTAAAATAAACATATTTCTAATGTCAGTTGTACATATTTCAGGAAAGAAAATACCCTGATGACGCAGTATACCAAGAACTAATATGTGTAAGGCTGTTAATTGCATACAATTTGAATAATAAATAAATTAAAAATAAAGTGTGTATATTTCCCTATGGGTCCAGACTTCTGGTATCAAAATCTTTCATAAATATAGTCGCCATTTCCACTGTGGAGGCGTTATAAAGTGAAGGTTAATCCCATTGTTCGTTGGTAAAGAGTAGCTTAAGAGGGTGATGCCTTTCCTATAAGCTATCATTTCAAAATTAGGAATGGTCAGCGAGTATCTTTGCGCAAATTTCAACAAACAAAAAATAAACAAACAAAAACAACCATCAGAAAAAATGCCAAACGATAAAGGAAAATTCTTCCTATTCTACTGCATCTATTTCAATACGCGGCTCCACCAACTTCAACAATTCGTAGTTAATTGGAAATCTAGAATGGAACACTTTGTTTAGATGTATTTAAACCAAGCACTATATTATGGTGAAGGAGGGATCAAAAGAGAATGGAATAATTCAGATATCTATAGTTATTATGAATATAGTTAATCTGACTTGTAAAAAAAGAGATAATAAAAACGTGGATAAATAACGCAACTTTATTTTTGTTTTATTTGCATTGTCTCCAGTCTTTTTTGTCATTCCAAACTCTGTTTACAGCTAGAATTCAGACTTACTCCGTTGAACGTTTCTTCAGCAATCCTCTAGTTATTTGGAGAAGCTACCTGAAAGGTAAATCAGTACACCTGAGAATACCACTTTGTGTCATTCGCGATCCTGGATAGTGTTTGACACTTTAACCATTGGACCGCGCTCTACCCTATCTAACTCCGAGAAGTGCTTTATTTTACTGTTTAAACTTTGTTTTGTATGCTCAAATAATGTAATACATAATATCTGTATAATATTGCTATCATAAAGTCCCACATAATGCCATCACAAACGTGTCATACAAAAAAAAATATATTTCAGAAAGCAATGAGTAGTAACGGTTATAAAGTTAATAAACGGATACCCAATATGAATAGAAAACAAAACAAATTATGGCATCTATGTATATTCTACACACGTCTTCCATGTTTCTGTGTAAGCAGAAAAATAAATTCAACATGCAAAAATAATGTAGTTGCACAAATAATTCTGACGATTAAAAGATGCTAAAACACTTTATTAAAATTTTTTGTTGCCCAAACTGGGATGTTTTTTTCTTTTCGTGCGTGTTTGTAGTATGGAAAACTTATACAAAAGTTATAAGCTGACATATATATTGGAAATATAATTCTATATTTTCTTCTTAATCCTCGCTTAATTATTTAACAGAAGACAGACACATGGTAACTAAAAGTTTGTTTGTTTGTTTTACAATTTTCGTGCAAAGTAAGCAAGGGCTATATGCGTATTGTGTATCTAATTTTGAACTAATAGACTACAGAGAGAATACAGATAGTCAACAAAACCTGCCGACAACTTTGAGGCTACAATCATCTGACCAAATAGTGGAACTTAACGGCAACGGGGTGCAAACCATGAAACCTCAGATTTAAAATCCATGTTCATTACCAACTAGATCTCGCAAGCCAAAGTAAATAAAATGATTATCAATATAACAAAGAAGTTTCCGAAACTTACTGTGTTATTGGGTTTAAACAAGCTTTGTAAATTATATACCATTATTAAACACAACGATCTTGTACAATGTAACGATTAAATATTGATTTTTCTCTATAAAAAATATGTGCAAAAATTACGCCGCGTAGTCGTATTTTTTGCTTTGCTCAAAAGTTTAAAATACATGTCTATTGGATTTTGATTTTTATAATACTTAATTAATTTACATTTTTTATCACATATCTTATGGTTGTTTTTTTTTGTTGTTGTTTTATAGCAAAACCTATAGGGGTTATCTGCTGTACCTACCGCGGGAAGTCGAACCCCAGGTTTTTATGTTGTAAGTTCGTGAGCCTACCCTACCGCTGGCCCACTCTGTAGTCCCACATGACTGTTAATTACATTTATTATTCAGAATTTTAAAACCAAAACACATGTAATAATTAAACTCTAATGTTTTTTCTCAGCTGATTCGGGAGTTTTTAGTCATCGCTGTTCTAACAGTAAATTTGGCAGTCACAATCTTTTCAGAATCTTGGTAGGAAAAAAAGGATGATAACCCCATCTTTGAAACATCTTTTATTTCTATTTTATGCTCGTAAAGCATATAAATGTTTAAATTTCTTAACGTATATCTGCTTTTCTATTTTAGCAACATATGTTGACGTGATAAAACGCAGATGGTACGGGAAGGTGCACATCAACAACTGAAACATTAAAGTATAAAATTAGCCATGTCAAAACAACATAAAATATAACTAATTTACTAAAGATCCGAAGCTTTTGGAATTGGACATCCTTAGCTAACAAATTGATACATTTTATGCTCCGTTCTTAAGTCTACGTTACACTATTTACGCTTAAGTTTAAAATACTCGCTTTATATCTAGGCCTAATAGTGAATGCATAATCTTGAAACTACTCGCTATATATTTAGGCCTAATAGTGAATGCATAATCGTGAAACTTAGACACAATCTTAATACTGTGTACTTTATGCGTTTTTCAGAGGAATCTTAAACACATTTACTATCCACATTAACTATGGTGATGAATGCCTTTATGAATGTATAGCATATTTGTATCATTTATCTCTATTGTGATACGTGCTAGCGTTCGTCTTCGTCTTTTGATCGGCATCTGCGTTGTTTAAGTAGTAAGTACGCCGTGGAAGCGCAGGTAACATTTGAGTTCCAGCTGTATAAGCCTTGTGATGTACCACACTGCTGGTTATTGTAAAACAAACAAGAAGTGTATTTTTGTAACGTTCTTTAACCAAACACTTATAAGTGTGTATGTTCAAGGAATGTAAAGTATTAGTTACTACAGTAGTCCCACATTCACTGTAGGGAGACAGGAAACATAGAACAGGTATGTTCACATATGCGTGTATATATACAATTTGTCTCATCATATACATATATATATATATATATATTTAACTTGAAGATTATTGCACGATTAAAACTTTGTACCGTGTACATTTCAATAATTCATTATTTTAACCTTTGCTAATATGTTTTGCATAGAACATGAAAACAAAATGCATAGTTTGTTATAGAATGTAGCGCATAAATATACAAAGGCTATCTGCGGTATCCATCCCTAATTTTGAGCTGATACTCTAGAAAGAAATCTAGTAAACAGCACCCACCGCGAACTTTTTGGACTACTTAATTGTTTGTGGGATTTGACTATTTCTCAATTTTATAGCGTACCCACGGCTCCAAAGTGCAGAGCTCAATCTTGTGACAGTCCGATACTCTAACTACTATGCCACGCCCGACCTATGGTCGTTGAAATAGTTGTATTAGTTTTCAGTGTTTACACCATTACTCTCCTGATGCAGCTTCTCTTCATCTTCTTCTCTTTAATGACACTTTGGTGTTTAACGTGAAGTAAGACTAAGAATATTTCTAAGCAGCCAAGAATAAGCAGACGTTAATCAATTTATATCTGAATAAATATTACAACAACGGACTATAAATCATACTACATACAGCTGTTTTTGTAAAAGTACCTACGCACGTGTTTATTGACACAGCCTTAGTTTTCTTGCCCAATGATTATAGATAGCATAATATCCTTGACTTTCTGGTGCACTTTAAAAAAAAGTAATTTGGAGCTGCGTAGGCGAGAATCTATTGCGAAATGAAAAACAACTTATTTTCAATTTGATTTAAAGTAAAATGTAATTCTATTGAAATAGTGGTTTCAATTAATATTGTTTTTTTTCTGATGTTGCTGTTGTTAGGCTTTTGAGGTTTCAATTTCATGTCGTGTATATACTTGATTACAATCAGTTTGGGATAGATGAAAGTGTGTAAGTTTGAAATTAAAACAACTAGTGATAATTCATTACTCCAAGTGAGATAAAAACTACGTGAAAATAGCAAAAAATTTGAATTAAGAAGTAACAGTTTTTGTTATAACTCCAATAAATGTTAATGATTGTTACGTATTAAAATTTCAAATAGTCGAAACCGAGTTAACTGATGATTTAAATTTAGTAGTTAAATTATAATTTGGATTTAGTATTTAAATATATGCCGATATATAGT
>NW_013665633.1:1528947-1549937 GCF_000517525.1 Limulus polyphemus | reverse complement strand
AAATACGTTTTAATATATAGACAACAATACAATTTACAATAACAGTTATTACAAACAATGATTCATAAACAAAAGTTTCACAAACTTACAAGCAATATAAAGTCTTCCTTTTAATCTGGAACTTCTTCGATATCTTATCGAGGGTTCACGATGAGTGAGTTGATTACAAGTTGACGTAGATACGATTCACTTGACGGGGAGCTAGCTAGCTTTGTCCTTTGCCACACACGCTGAGTTTTTTGGTCCGTTGAATTTATATTATATCTTCGTAGAAATACTAATGTCCAATGAGAATCTACTGAAGTTAAATAATTTGTAATGTTCAAACTTTGTAAAGGTTCCTGGTCAAATATCTGAAGTTTTCCGATTGTTAAACGTTATAACAATCACAGTTATAGCTTACGAAGTTTTATAGCACACTGACTATAGCGAACAAATAATAGATACTCTCTTTGGCGCATCACGTTCGTTATATTTGTAGCCGTGAGGAGGCATTTTAGAAATTTCAGTTTTACGTAATAATACAAATTTAAATGTTTACATACACACATATATTGTTGATTCTTACTCTCGAGAATCTTCTACAACTTTGGAGAATAAGCGGGAGTTTTCCAATACATATCTAACACTATAAGCTATGCATAGTTATAAACTTAATCTAAACAAACGTTGATATTAAAATAAATACATAATAACAAATTCATTACAATGATAAAATAAGTTACATGAATATAGTCAATGTTCCTTCTCTGAAACACCAAGGGTCTCCAGATGATTTGAAATTCCTTAGCAGCAAAGATATACATGTTATTATATAAGAATTTATATTTTAAATCTGTGAGACATTTGAGGTGAGTCTTTTCAAAATTAAAGAAGAATTAAAAGATTAAAAGGCCTAATACAACAACAGAGTATAAAATAATTTAGTTCTAAAATATACGCTATGCAGTGGAGTAGGAATAGTGATCTAGGCTCCAAATAACATTTGAAGGGCACAACATATCTTTTTTCCCCCAAGTATTTGAAAATATTTCAAACAATCTATTTCAAACAGATCTATAATTGGTGTTCTTTGCTGCGCACCAAGGTGAAGTTCAGCCAATGAAGATTTAGGTAGTTGCACAGATGCATGTAGCCAATGGTACTTCTTCGAGCAGTTACGAGTGAAGGAAGGGTTGTTATCCATCGTCATCAACAAACGAAACATGTTTCTCAACCTGTTTTGCAATTAGTGATCCCTCGAACCCTAAGGAAGGAAATACTTCATAGTGCAAATACTGATGGTTACTAAGGTATTACATGCGGAAGTCGTTTCGTTGGCTGCTTTCGATTTAGAACATTCAGCAGTGTTGTAGACATTGTATAGTATGCACTTCCCAGACGGAAATCCACCCTAAAAAGGGGGCAAATTAGAGCAAATAATTGTTAGTTCTCCTTTACAGAGAATAACCCTGAAAAATCACTGTTCTGTTCCAGAAATTGAACAAGGTAATCAGTTTGTTCTTGTCATTATCAATCACTTCACTAAGAGAGCTGATGTTAATCCATTGGCCGATTTTTGAGCATAATCTATCGCTGATGCATTGGTGAAACACTGGGTTGCCCGATTTACATAAATAAGGCAGCTAATTTCAATAGTCAGCTATTTTGTGCATTGTAGAGTGTTGGGTCTGGTAAAAACACACACTTTGCCTTATCATCATCAATAAGATAGTTTAATTGGCTAATACAAACTGTCATGTATATTATTGTGAAGTTAATTAATATTGACAGAACTACCTGGGATGAACACTTGCCATACGCCATGATGACGTATTATGCAATGAAATAGAATTCAACTGGTGAATCACCAACTATGCTTGCATTTGGATGAGAAATGCAACTCATTGTAGATTTAATGTATGTTGATGCACACTAGTTCACATGTCACCAGCAAAGATAAGCCACCATAGAGCAAAAATAGGAATTTACGGCAAAGCAGTTGAGAAATGAACATATCAGAGTACATTCCAACAGCATGGAAGCAACTTGGCTCGGGCTCAACAGGTCTTCATCTTGTTCTCCAACAATTTGGTCCATTAACGTATGAGTTACAGTGGTTGCATGGAGCATATTAGTGCATATAGCATGCCAACAAACTAATACAGTATGGCATTGCTAACTCTTGAGTGCACAGGCTAGACTAAATATCAGAGGTTGAGCTAATGAGTCAGAAATTAATCAGAATATTGTTTCGTTTCATTTCGACTCAGATGAGGAAATGAAGGGTGCAAGAAATACTTATCTTGCTGCGTGAGATGAGTCGGATGATGAAGTGCCCGGAGTGGGGGTATAAGATACGTCTACTTGTCAGTCGAGGCATCGATGCTAACCTGATAGATAAGATGAGATTACCTTCAGACTAAAAGTTAAGACAGTCACTTATTCATAAGACTAATTACTGAAAGGAAATTGTATTTCTTGCCTTCCGAACGATCAAGTGGTGTTTCATGGTGAAATGTATGTACTACATGGTGTGATCATCACTTGATTATTACAAAACTAGGATGATTTGTTGGTCGTACAAGTAATGGGACCGAAAGAGAATTGCGATGGTTACTTTCTGAGCTATTGAGCAAAGTTTTACTTAGAAAAATCTGCAGAATATCGTGTAATAGCTGCTTGATTACTGTACAGTTAGGATGGCTGGAATTGGTAGACTTAATACCAAGAACATCGATAGAACGTACGAATGAGGATGATCGCTAGGAGTTTAAAACCTCAGCTGAAAGACCATCGTGATTCTTACTTTTCAGGCTATTGAGCGATTTCGTGAGGTAAATGAAATTCTTCATAGAAAAACGCTCATCCTGTCTAGCTGAATAGTAGCGGAATTTTTGTGGAACAGAACACGTGATAATCGTTAGATATACCCAGCAGACTTAAGTATACACTTAAGTGTTCAAGTATACCATGTACAGTTAGGGAGTTGTGATCTTTCTTAGCGCAGAAAATTAATCATGATGTTATGAATGTGAAAGGAAAAGTCATTATTTTACTATATTTTGTCTGTATTTATTTCTTCTGTGATCCACTCGCAAATGGCGATACAATATCTGAATAGTTCGGCTACTAGTGTTAGCGGCTGTTTAGGATAGTAAATTGATTTTTGGTACAGAATATTGTATCTGTCCTATGTTGGTATGAGCATGTATTGATATATACTGTAGTGACAGCACGAAATGTTAAGCCTGTCTCAAATATTTTTTGTTTAAAAGCCTTGGTTCAGCTCAATTATCCTAGTTGTTTTAGTAGCACAGTGATATATCTGCGGACTTATTCTGCTAGAAACCGAGTTTCGATACCCGTGGTGGGCAGAGCACAGATAGCCGTTTGTGTAGCTTTGTGCTTAATAACAACACAACAACAATCCTAGTTGATATTTATGTCCTAAGGGCGAGAAGACATATTGAGTTTAAAGGCTCATAAATGGCAGCTCGTTACGGTACAGCGGCTATCATAACACAGCTAGTGGAAGTAGCCCTTGTTAGTTTCCATGGTAACACTTCACGAACAGAAGACATAAGTCCAAAGCTACTAATAAATGCTACAATATATGATATTGAGGTATATGTATATGACAATATAGATGTATGAATAGATATATTCCTGTGCTGTTGTACACATATATATTGATGCTAATAATTTACTAAAAGCTTAACTGATAAATGTCTCTGATTTCGGTTTTAATTATTTGTTTTAAGTTGTTCGGCCGATTGAGAATTTAGACAACCTCCAGTTGAACAACGAGTAGTCTTGGTCATTGTAAAGAGCTTTTTAAGATATCTAATGGTATATATATATGTGTGTGTGTATATGTACGATAACGTGTGAAATAAATAGAAGCCGAAGTTCAGTTAAATTATATGAGGTTTGAAGAGAGAGAGAGAGAAAAAAAAAGAAATGTTTGTTGTTTTTGAGCTGGTTTATTTTAAAGTAAATGCACTATTAGTGGTATCAAATAAGTAATATAGTAGTTATTCTAGAATTCAAATACGAGGTTGTTTACTGCTACCGAGTTACCCAAGATAGGCTTAGCTCTATTTGTTTAACAAGTGCTGTGAATCGAATTGATCTAATGTTATCATAAAAATGGTGACTTGGAGCTTTATTAAATCAGTATTAGATCTATGAATTATCTTATGAGTGAGAATATAGTTTTAAGCCTTTCTTATTTGTCCATTAACCATAATTCTGGGCCATCCATAAACCGAAAAGAAATTTTTGATAGCTTGATGCACAACAGCATGCCCCCCTAGTGGCACAGCGGCATGTCCGCGGACTTACAACGCTAGAATCCGGGTTTCGATACCCGTGGTGGGCAGAGCACAGATAGCCCATTGTGTAGCTTTGTGCTTAATTACAATTACAATTACACAACAGCAAATGACAGTGTAAATGAGTATGTATATAAAAAATATGCTTGCCGTGGGAATAAGCATAAAACTACATTTACAAAAATCTACATAGTCTTTCCAAGTAAATACTTCTGTCAGGATTCCAGCAAGTATTAATATAAATATATAACCTGTATTGAATGATTAGCTCAAACCAATATTTGCAAAAGTGATGTATGGATGTTTTGTTGAATATCGTGGTGTATTTAAAAAGTTATTCAGTACAAACAGGAAATCTTCGGGTTTTCAAATGGTCCGTTGACTTTGTATGTAATATAAATACATTTATAGAGTAATCAGACTTTTACAGGTATTATAATTAAGTGTTTTGACATATTAAACAGTGTCTCATGAATTTCTTCTGCCTATGTTGGAGACTCAAGAGAAAGACTCAGTACAGAGCTCAACACGTCGTTTCCAAACCAGACAGACGGTAGGAGAAATACATAGGAAACTATTAAGAATATGATAAGGGTCCTGAGATAGGATATAAATTTATAAGTGATAGTGTCAAATAAGTTCATCCTTGCAAATAAACTTTATTCGGCATCATTTAAGTACACTTTATCTAACAAACTGAAAAAAGATAAATTAATTTTGTTGGGTGGCGGTTCGAAACAATTTATTTTTTCAAATTTAAATCCTATCGGTCGCACATAGGCTTAAAAATTCTCAAAACAAAGTTTATTCCTAAAGTTTAAACTTTTTTTCGCATTACTTTCATTATAGTTTTAAATCTCTGTACATTCCCGTGTTTTAGTATAAAAATTGTTTAACTTGGGTACTTCAAAATAATATTTGGCTATTTCGTAGATAATTTTTTTCCCCAATAATTTCGATTTGTTAGAAAATTCATTGTAAAGTAAATAGTAGATACATGCCGCCGTGTTGTGTGTTTCGAATTTTGCGATAGCCGTCCTTAATGTTGAAGTAATTAAGACTAGAACTGGTCAACACCACCCATCGCCAACTCTCTTCCAACGAAGAGTGGGATTGTTCGTCACATTATAACTCCGTCACAGCTAAAAGGACGAGGAGGATTCGAACCCACGACACTCAGATCGTGATTCGAATGCCCTAACACGAGGTCATGCCATGCCTGAAATAAGAATCTGACAAGTTATATGCATTTCTTGACTTATAAAGTTACGCCATCTATTGTACATTTAAAAAAATGGTACAGATTTTTGACTCATTGGTAAATATGTTTTAAACTTATTGGCTTAGAATTTACGGATATATATTTTACTCCTATAAGCAAACAGACGATGAACACAGTCTTTCATTGGAGAAATGAAAAAAAAAAGAAAAGAAAATTAATGTATCAGAGGTGTTTGTACAATTTTGTACGCCAGTTTTGTTGTCTGCTACTTTTATACCTAATAATACTTGATAATTAATTGAAATTATTTATGGGGTTCAAGAGCTCATAAAATAAAGTTCGAGTTTTCTTTTCCGGGTGATAAAGTTATTATCTAAACAACTTTTTTAGGGAGGTTTTATTACAATTTCAGAAGGTTTTTGTCTCGTGAATAAAGTTTCGTTTTTGGGTGCAGTTTTCGGATGAACATAGAACCTTTCATTAAATTTAATGTAACAGTTATTAAATAATAATGTAAAAATTTTAAGAAACATAATTTTATCAAACCACACTTTAAAAATAATAAATGTTATGAAGTTAGGTGTAAGGAACGTCGATTGAGTTTGAAAGAGGTCAGAAAGCGACCAGCATTTTGTCAATCCCTAACGGATTAGGGGATTAAGGCACTCTAGGTCGTTAGAAAATGACTGGGGGAAATGGCTGCCTTTCTAAGTTTGGCTGTATTTGGAAGGAACAGGAACCCTTATGATTATGAATCGCTATAATATGATTACAAAAAACAGGCACAAAGTCTTAAAAGAAAAGGAATTGTTGGCATGGGTTTGGAGAAAGAAATATAAAAGGCAGGAGTTCAGCGAAAGAAAGGAGAAAGACTGGGAGGTACGAGAGAGAACGAATAAACCAAGAGAGGCGAAAGCAGAAAATAACATGTTGCCAGTAAGAAAGAAAACCTAATTTTAAATATATGCATTATTGATTATAGTAATAAACAGCAATTTCTTATTTTTAAATTGGTAGAAGTCAATTCATGATAGAAACAAGTACAACAATAACAAAATTAAATACAATAGAGTAAACACTCTTCAGTTTTATGAATATGATATTAAATATGTATCACTGTTATCATCTTACTTAGAGGTAAGTTAAATATGGAGACAATAATGAATTTTGGTTACGGACGTTTACCTGTCTACAACCTTAAGATTTTTCATGATAAGATAAAATACAAATAACATGTAAGGTGAAATTGCTAATTTTGTTTTAAATCTTTCATGTAGTTATTCTGTGTGTGTGTGTGTGTTTTTGATGCAATTATTTAGTGATGTAAACTGCTTTTACACCACATTGTTACGATCATGCTATACTCATACTTCACTTTCCCCTCAGTGTACTAATTACGTAGTCGTTCAAAAACCAAAAACTTCAGCTTTAATTTTCACTTAAAATGGAATTAAACTTGGAAAATTTGTCTAACGATGAGCCACATCATTTTATTTATGTATTTATTTTTGCATTTTGAGAACCTATACTTTGAAATAGAAAGGAAAAGTTACCTAAGATTATAAATAAACAATGGTTTACACCACAGGTAGAAATTATTTACTCTTAAAAATTAAAGTTCATTGATGTTTTTAATGCACATTTTTATACCCTATTTTAGTTTGAGAGATACTAAGGGGGATGAGAATTTACACCACTTCATACGTTTTCGCTTTCAAAGTTCACGATATGATAGTATAAGAGAAACTTTGCCAAGCTCTTGCTTGAAAGTGATCGAATATCCTGTCTAGGTCAGGCATGGCCAAGTGGTTAGGGTTCGAATCCCCGTCACACCAAACATGTTCGTCCTTTCAACCGTGGGGGCGTTATTATGTGACGGTTAATCCCAATACTCGTTGGTAAAAGAGTAACCCAAGAGTGGGTAGTGATGACTAGTCTTACACTGCTAAATTAGGGACGGCTAGCGCAGATAGCCCTCGTGTAGCTTTGCGCGAAATTCAAACCAAACCTATTCCGTCTATAGATTTGTTAAAGAATCAGAATCAGATGAATGATATAATAGGATATCAAGATGACTTATTGAATAAAATGAAAGTATGTTAATTTGGTACATAGTAAATGAAATTATCAATCATATTTGGTTTTATAATTAAATTATCAGTTGAGACTTACATCCAATATAATTTGTTTGGTGAAGGTAACATGTTAATATAGTAACATGCGGAATTACTTTAGAATCTAGAAATGAGTAAACATTTTTCATCTAAAAAACAAACAAACAGAAATGCGAGTCTTAGATCATTAGTTTCAAATTTACTTCAACATAAAATAATGACTTTGATAAAGCGCATACTCACGAATTATCTACTTTTTAAAATATTTGGGCAAAGTATATGTATATAAATAATAGGTTAATAAGCACTATATTTAGTTATTGAAGTTCAACCACTTTAAAAGAGGGTAAAGAGAGTCTACACAGTGGTATATGTAACAAACTAGTTGATGGCAACAGCATATTATTTTATAGCTGTAAGGTAATTACTTTATTGAAAATGTTATAGTTGTACAATAATCCATCATTCTAATTAATAGAAAAAATAGAAATACACCACTTTGAAAAGTCAAGTTCCTTCGCAATTTGTCTTATTATTAAA
This sequence comes from Limulus polyphemus, assembly GCF_000517525.1. Taxonomy (NCBI): domain Eukaryota; kingdom Metazoa; phylum Arthropoda; class Merostomata; order Xiphosura; family Limulidae; genus Limulus; species Limulus polyphemus. Next base: position 1,541,745 of record NW_013665633.1, on the reverse strand, counting down.
TATATATACATATATATTTCTTAGATCTTGTTTAAATTTATTTTGAACATATACACTGATTATCCAAATTTGTTTACTCTTCCAGGTTTTTCCTCATTAACACTATTTCTATTTAACATGAGTTAAATCATTTTCGTAATTTTTCTGAATAACATTTGCTTCGCTAGAGGTCTCAGTAAACATTTGAGGATGATGTGGGTAAGATTGGGTCTATTTGTTTGTTAGCGTTTGAAGAGGTATGTAGTGCGTCAATCTAAATCTAACGTTTAACTTAGTGAAATCCATTTCTATATTTTTTCTTGAATGAAAAAGGTTGTCCAATTAATGTGGAAGACTCAACAACTCTATTATACTGAACGTATGTAAGTTTATTTTTAACGAATTATCTGAGGGAAATTGTTTCTTACGTGCGAATGTTTGTTGTCGTTGAAATTGCTCTGTTGAATGATTGATAGATTATTGGTACCCTAAGACTGAAGTCTGTTATAAAACTCACTCCTAGTATATATTGCTTACAGATTTGCTCTCCACGTTCACACTGAGAGCGAAGGCCAAAGCACGAAACCAAATATTAACACACAGCTCGAACATGAAAACGAAATTTCCGTACAACTTCGAAGTAGTCGCTACTACCTCCATTGGGCGACTTTTAGCGACATCTCGCGGTTTCTTGACATAATGCTGATATTAAATATTATTGTCATTTTACCAATGAATACAGTTAACTTTTTCGGAAGATATACTAATGTCTTTATTGCATGTTTAATTTATCATTATATTTATTCAAGCATAAAAAACACGATAGGAATCCCAAAATATTTGTTTTATTTATCGGCGTTTAATTAAGTTAACTTTAGGAACTGAGAGATGTCGCTAAAAGCAGCCCGATGCTTGGTTTAGCATTGGACCTCTTTGGGAAATTTCCGGTCGAGCTAGTTATATATTTGAGATAAGGACCAAAAGTAGATAATTAAAGGAAGTGTTTCATTATTTAAAACTTAAGAAACTCTTTTATTATTAGGTACACAGAGTGTAATAACTATGGTTACAACGTTTCACCAGACCTAACGTCATCAATTTTAAGTAAAACACAGTTGTTACTTGTACGTAATGATGCGTTGTAACCATAATTTTATTTTTATACTCTATTATCTGATACAGTGATAGTAAGTAAGTTTTGAGCTAAGGACCATTTGATCCTTCAAAGCTATCTTTGCACACCCATCACTGAGGAAAAAAAAGAAAAATTAAAAGAAAACCTCTGCTTTTTATTAAATTTGATATGATGCCTTTCAAATAAATGAATAAGTCGTTATCCTAAGATGGAGACAAAAACTGTACACAATACTCTTTAACTTTCAACCAGTGAGTTGTAACTTGTATATGGAGATAATTATCTCATGAACTCAGTCAATATGTCTAGTAATAATGGTAATATATCCTAAAATTGTATTATTTTTACTGCTAATGCTAACAACAGAGCAGTTTTGATAACTTCATAAGTGACTCATCTATCGCCATGTCATGATCTTTTCCTTCACTGCTTCAGTAGCAATGTTGAGTTGGTTCCCATCCATTTTATTATTGAATGTGTGAGCTGAACTGTGATAACAAAAATGCACTTATTATAATTAAACATCATTTGCAAGTATATCTCCAGCTTAACACTAACAGTGATCCTGTAGTACCTCAGCTGTCTCAATATAATTAGAAATACCCAATAGTTCAATTTCATCACTAACTTTAACTAATCATGCCCTTATCAGTATCATTAATATAAAGAGGAAAAGCAAAGACTCAAATCCTGTCCCTTGAGGTATACCACTAGTACCAGAGATCCAGTTTGACTAGACTCCATTAACATTAATATTAACTTTTAGCCTTCTTTCATCTAGTCAATCTACATTCCAATAAACTAGTCTTGTGACTACTGCTGTGACTTTTTTAGCTATTTTTCTGTGTGACTTCTTATTATAAGCCTTCTAAAAATCCAAATCCACACACACTTTGTCATTCATATATTAGATTTAATTTAACAAAGAGAAAAAAGTTTTATGTTATAAAGTTAGTCTTGTACATAAATAATTGAATTTGTTGGTGATACTAAAATGTTGGAAGAAAAAAATTCCAGTTGAGAAGTTTCTTTTAGCCAGAAAGTCCTTGACAGATGAGTTTTAATATTGAGATTGCAAATTATTCACTTGCCATTAGTGTGTTGAAATTTGGAAAGGATTCGATTCTTGTATAAGAGAAACATTGACATGGTAGAAAAAGAAGAATTTAAGTTCTGTTGATAAAACCCAAGCATCCACTTTAGCTGTAGTGAAAAAAAGCAATTGATATTTTTGGTTTTATTTTTAGAAAATTTGTATTTTAAATGCAAGTACATGATGCTGAAGCTTTGTGCAAAGTTCAAGAAGTCTCATTTAGAACAGAGAATGCAGTTTTAAACCCCCTTATTAACTCTGGAAAGCATAACATCTTGGTAAGAGTGTGAAAATAAGCTATTAGAATAATTCTTTGTTTAAGCAATGAGGAGAGGATTTGAGTTTGAGACTTGTTCTTTTGGGAGTGCCGAAGAATTAGAGGGGGATTGATTCAGGCATACAAAATTGTTGCAGGTTGGATAATCTTTCTGTGGACATATTTGGATAGTGGAATGAAAAGTGGAATATAAGAGGTAATAAGTAGGCTTAAGATCTTAAATTGTGCTGTTAGTGTAAATTATTTTAAAATTGTGTTGGTTAGGTATGCTGATGTGAAGGGATATACTTAAATTTAAAATATCAATTATTGTTTTTAAGATAAGACTTAAAGAAAAGAGGTGACTTCAATGGGGCTGAATAGCATTCTTTTACTTTGGGTTTTTCTATGTTCTTTTAAAAAGGTTGTAAAAAATAATGATTATTTGATAATTGTTATTTCTTAAATCAAATATTGCTGTTTTTTTTTAAAATCAGAATTGTGATTCAGGATTTTATTAAGCTTAGCATAGTAGAAAACATAATTTTTGATTGGTCATGTGTAGTCTTGACAATTAAGTAAGTTGTATCTGCATCATGGTGTAAAGAATCTTTTACAGTGTCAACAAAGTAAGTAGGATGTATTGCCAGATATTATACTATTTATGACACTCATTATTAGAATGTATATATTTCACTGTCCACAACTGCGCTGAGATACCACACTCAGTTATATTTTTTTTTTTTCTAGAGTGTGATTATTCTAAATATTTTATGTACAATATATTTACATCATGAATATGTATATAAAGTTATTTATCTAATTAGTGCCATTTTTACTGATGGATATGAGGCTAAGACATTCACAATGCATAATACAAATTTGAGAATTTAGTAGAAACTATATATTGATGTTTTATGATTTATGTAAAAGGTTTCTGTTTTTAATTTTTTGTTATTTTTACAGAAAGAACATGCTCATCATGAAGAAGTTTTCAGCATTCAGGTTTTCAGAATGTGGTGGAACATTGACTATGCATATGCTGAAATTAATGATTTCAATAGGGTTAGTTTTCATTGTGTTATGTGATGTGTTTGGAGCTGTTATGGGTGAGAAGTCAGAAGAAGAAAAATTTAACATACACAGTCCTGATTCACAACTAGACCCTGAAAATGCAGTGAAATTTGATTATCCAGATGGATTAAATGAGGTAAATTACAGTTGGATTTGTATTAGTGTAGTAGTATTGTGAAGCTAAATTACAGACCTTGGAGAATTGGATAGTGGATTCATATTCCAGAATGTGTTAGGGCCATGTAATTATTGAAATTCAGACATGATCGGGAAGAGAGAGAGTGTGTTAATATTTAGTAAAAAAAAAATGTTATTAGAGATGTATAGGGTATCTAAAGTACTTTTGTTAAACTACCAATTTTTTTATACGATTCTAACTTTAGAGCTAATTTGTGATTTAATGAGCATCCTATTGCATGACTGTGATAGCTCAAAATAAAATAATGAATAGAGCTGGCTTATTAGTGGAATTGGCTCATTGTTGGGCTCATTAATTAATTACATTCAACTAATTGATTAATGTCATGAGATGGTTTAAAAAACAGGAAAAAAAACATTGATTATTCTAACATGAATTGATAGAATTAAAGTATATTGCTATAAATTGAGTTTTGATACTCAGGATGGGCAGAGCATTGAACTTTTATGATGAACAATAAACAAAATATTTAAATTACTGGGATTATTGTAAGAATTGAAAATAATAATAATCAGAATCCCTAATTTTGATTACTTGATTATTTTCTTGAAATTAATCAATTTAACTATAATTTTGATTACTGGATAGTTGGAATATTTAAAAACAGTGGTAACCGGAAACACCTACTAGTTGACGATTTTTGTGACATTAATCAATTTAATTGTAATTTCTATTAATTGATTATTTTGTGTGACATTAATCAATATTCCTAGGTAACTGACTAATTGTGTTAATTTTCCAGCTATATAATGAATAGGTACAGTTGAAATTTGAAAAAATTAAGAACTTCTAAAGTGGTATGCTTTTCTCTCCAATCCAGTTTAAAATTATGTATATTTTTGAATCAACCATTCTGAGGTTTTAGGTGTGTTTCTTTTTTCTGTTATATTGTTGATTTTTAAAGAATCTCACTTTTGTATCAATGCTTAGCCATACACAACTAGATTTATTTCTTCATACAAATAACTCATTGGAACTTGCTGTGCCCACATTCTAAATCCATACTTTATATGTTTTCATATGCTATAATGATGATAAAAATTGATGTAAAGTGAAATATATTATTTATTACAATATCTGAATGTATTAGGAATAGCATATGTTACATATTACAATTTATCCCAGACGAGTCTCCAATTTATTACATAATGTATTATAATTTAGAATAGCCTGAAACTGAGTTAAATGATAATTTACACATAGAAATTAAATAAATGTCTATATATCCAATTTATGATACTTGCCAACAAGATTGATACACACAGTTTGTTTTTAATACAAATATATTTTAATACACAAACAATAACACAATTTATAATAACAGTTATTACAAATATTGATCAATGTACAAAAGTTTTACAAACGTACAAAAATATTTAGTCCTCTATCTTTTCAAAAGCAGATTGAAATGTTTCAGACCACTTGAATTTTTTATTTTTCTTTCATTAGGTTTGTTAATGGTACAGTTATGTCAGCAAAATTTTTAAATAACTTCCTGTAATAACCAGCCATTCCCAAAAATCTCATCAAACTTTTCTTGTTGGTAGGAGTTGAATAGTTCACAATACAATGAACTTTCACATGACTGAAGGGTTCTTTGAAAGCTTGGATAGGTTTCAAAGGAACAACAGGAATTTTCTGGTTAAGTTCTCTGACCAACTGACTGGTATGACAAGTTTCACAAAACTGAGTCTTACCTAATTTTTGCCAAAAGAAATGTCTCATAATTTTCTCACATGTCTTGTTGACATCTAAATGACCTCCCATGGGGAGTTCATGGGCAGTTTTCAATATTTCACAACCATATGCTATGGGAACAACTATTTGATAAACAATAGCCCAGTCCTCTGAAGCTGGTACATCTGGTGGTCTCCATTTCCTCATAAACACACCATTTTTGAAAAAATAACCATTTGGAACTTTCTCCAGTTCATCTTTTGGGAGTGCATATTTAAATAGTGAAGAGATCTGCAGATCTTTTTTCTTGTTCAGTGATCAGTTTACTTTTAATAAATGGAACTTCACTAGGTGAATCAGATCCCTCACGTCCATCGTTGTCACTCACCGAGGAATCATCAGTAGGACAATTATCCACAAGATCCTTGTCGGATCCAAGAAATGTATGAGACAAATCTATAATATTGTCCTCTAAATCCATGTCTATCATTTGTTTTTGGCTTAATTTCTTAACCTGAGTCCGAGTCACAGCACACGAGGGAAACACATCGAGATTGTCCTCAACGACAACATCATCCTTAGATGAAACAGTGATTGACTCACTAACCATTTTAGGTTCTGCAACAACTTTTCCTCGAGCCAAATTGTTTCCCAACAATAATGATACACCCTTAATTGGCAGAGTAGGTTTTACTCTAACCATAACTGGTCCCGAAACTAGGTCTGATGCTAAATAAATGTGATGAAGAGGAACATTAACAAAGCCACCCTCAATACCTTGAGCAATAACAGCCTCACCAGTGGCAGAATGTAAAGGCAATATACCTTCTAACAACAATGATTAAATCATCCCAGCATGATGTAGAATACGTATGGGTATAGGATTGCCAGTGTTATTTGTCAAAGACACAACTAACAGACACAAAAGGTCTAAATTACTCCCTGATTACATCAGCCTTTATATCAGTGGCCAAATCAACAACATTGGGTGATCTGGTGAAACTACGTCCATATGTGGACACAAATACTGGGTGTTGTCTCCTTTTCCTTTTCAAACAGGGTGTGCTGACATGCACACCCTTCAATGGATGCTGTGATCAGTGTAACCTTGCCAGGGATCTCTTGGACTCCATTATCCAGCTCCCTCCTTACTTTTCGTAATGGGTTTTCCATGGTCACCTATTGCACAGTCTCCAGTGTCAGCATTCCTCTGGACTGCTTAACAAGCTTCTTCCCCTTCTTTAAGTGGAGTATTGGAGTCCTTACCATTTACCAGTTCCTTTCCATGGACCATGGAGGCTTCCTCCTGAATGTGCTCAATCCTATTCAGTAGAGAGTAGGGTGGTGGTGTTCTGCCGGTGTACATGGTGTTGATCCTCCCACTGATTCATAAATTGGAGTAGATCCACCAAAATGCAGTTCATCCTTCCGGATGGGACCCCTCATCCTACCATCACCTGGATGTCGATTCCCAGATGGTAGTTTTGGGTTAGAGCTGGAACAGCTAACATAAGATCTCACGTATGTGTTGGTCGTGAGCCCTCGTCCTACCACAAACTCAACATATTAGTTGGTTGGGGTACCCCTGGCGTACCTTCTCCATCAAGCTGAGGCTTGGAAGTTTGGTATTGTAAGGAGACAGACTGGTGGACAGGTACTCTGGTTTGCTGGGGCAATCCCAGCATACCACCTGTGGTTTGCGAATCATAAGTTCTGGTAGTGCATGGAGCTGAATCAGGAACTAGGATTCTGGTTGTTTTTGGACTTCAGTGACCTGCCACAAAGACACTTCCCTTTCTACAGTCCTTCAAATGTCTGGTTGCCGAGTGGATAGTGTTGGTTCAGGATTTGTGCACATGTGCCCTGTTTAGTCAGATGGAATGAAACCTCTTCCATCTCATAGGCTTGAGGTGAAGATGGTTGGGACCGTCATCCTACTGCAGAATGGATGATAAATACTTGAGGTTGCCTAGTTTTGACTGGGGTTAACCCACTGAGTATGGTCTGACATGGCTTAGCTATTCTACTCTGTGAGACTGATCTATTTTGTTTTCCACACCATTACTATTTTGATTGGAAACCTTGGAGTTTGTGTTGGGTGTTTAGCTGGACCAACTGACATGTCTACATTCATGGATGTGCTCATTTCTGCCCATTTATGCAACAATTACTTCCCCATTGGGTGAAGAGTATATCTGGTACAGATGTGGGGCAGTCTATCATGGGAGTGTTCCTCTCCCAACAGAGGTTACACTTCATAAACATTCTTCGGATGCTTTCCAAAGGGTGCTCATCTAGGTAATTTTTTGCACTGGTCTCTCCACCTCATCAGTAAGGGATTCTAGCTATTATGTGAGAAGAGATAAGATACTGTATCGGGAGTTAATATTTCTCTTCACTGAAAATGTTTTTCCGATAGGTACCTACTTCCCCTCACACTTCCTACCTTTCCTCATCACTTCTGCTGCTTCTTTTGTGCCTAATCTCGAAGTGAAGGATTAGGCTGAATAATATAGAGGGAATAACCTGCATCAGAAGAATGTGTTGATCTCCTATTGGTGGAGGGTCACCACATGCTTATTTGTGTGTGAAAACTCAGTAGAACCATATTGGATGTGGAGTAGGTGGAAGTTTCAAAGCTAGTGGCAAGCAAAAAAACTTTTGCATATAGAGGGCAGTGCTGAACAAGAGAAGCTATTATGTGAGAGAAATGTGTTTTCAGTGTAGGAAAATATTAACTTTGCTGTACAGTTGTGTAGCACATTTACTGTATTTATGTATCTATTTAAAGTAGCTACTTAAGTTTGCTAGTCTGTATGGGGGGGGAGGGGCTTCATTAGCATTCTGATGAGAAACTGTTAATACCAGGGTATTCAACAGAGGAAAATGCAAATTTGTCACTGTAAGTTTTACATCCTTTGAGTTGTATACTTTCTAAATATTATTGTTATAATTTCATCTTTCCACACTAGTCTTTTAATGTAAAGATTAATAACTTACTTAGGCTAAATTTATGATTTACTGCACAGCATGTATAAGTATGAACTATTAAACATTTTGTAGCCTTTGGTGAATCTTGATACACTGTACATAATGAAAATCGGAAGGATTGTAGATTGTAAAACTATAGCAGTTACAGAAAATTTAGTTTTTAGAAAGTTTTAATATTTTTAAATACATAACTCTGATTTTCTTTTGTAATATAGTACTACTTGTGAAAGAGATTGCTTGTGTGTATATTTTAGTATTTCAAAAAACAACAACAAAAGACAGTCAAATCATTACAGAATCTCTTTAATAGCTATTAAGAGTATACATATTGTATTGGATCAAAATATTATCTTGGACCAGAACTCTTGTCACACTAATTTTCTGAGACTGAAACTCTTCCATTTGAGCTAGCAAGTGAGGATCCATTCTTAAGCAGACAAACCTCCATTGTGATTGTCTTAGTGGCTCCAATTTAGGGCAAGACTTGTCCTGTTCTCAAACCCACATCATATCTCACTAACTAACATTCTCAGGCCAACAGCATATGCATACACAGAAAGTTTAATAAAATTATTCTACCTTTATGGTACACTTATAATATCAGGCCATCACCGAGTGGAGTATGAGAGACAGTTGGACATATTGTCTATTTAATTTGGGTAGCTTTCAGGAGAACAACTACTAGTAATTAGGTACCAGAGCAAGGGATCAATATGTTAAATATTCTGTTCTGACCGGTGTTTGATTCCAAAAACCTTAGCTAATGATAGACCTGAGATCAAAGTTTTCTGTATTGGCAAAATTCAAGCCTCCAAACAGACAACTTCTCATCCTAGTCACTATTGTAACTTATATGAATAAAAGTGAGATAACAAATAACACAGATTAACATTATAACAAAAGACAGTTAAGATTTATAGAAGTTACTAAACATTTATGAATTTACATTGTTTTTCTTATTCTGTGCATGATTTCAATAATTCTTGCTTTTTGTTTTTAGTCTCTTGTGAGTTTGTAGGTAGGTTAAAACATTATTGAAGAAGTTTTGTCTTTTTTGTATTGTTAATTTGTATACATGTTTATTTGCATTGGTTATTTTTATTTAATTTTTTTGAAAATTCATGTGATTGAAATTCATATTTATTGAAGTTAACTTACTGATGTACAATATTTGTTGAAATATACATTTTTCTTTACAGAAAGGTGGTGATTTTAAAAAGCCAAGCAAATTTTTGGATAAATTTGGAAAGTCTGGAGAACTAAATTTTGTCCATGCCTTTGTAGCATCAGTTTCAGTGATTGTTGTTTCTGAATTGGGAGATAAAACCTTTTTCATTGCTGCTATTATGGCAATGCGTCATCCTCGACTCACAGTATTTTTGGGTGCCATAACGGCACTAATTGTTATGACTGTTCTTTCAGGTAAAGTGTATAATTATTTCTTTATTTCTTGTAAAACATATAAACCTACTTCTTAGGGCATTATAACCCTGAAAGTGAAACCTACTTCTCAGGGCATTATAACTATGAAAGTGAAATCAACTTTGTAGTTAAAAGTAGCCTTTATAATTAAATATAAAAAATACAGTTTGAACTGACTTGTGGTTTTAATATTTATATGAATATGCATTTATAACATAGGTATATTTATCTAACTTGAGAAAGTTTTGATGTAGTATGTAACAATAACTAATCAAGGATAGTTTGTTTATAGTAAATATGTTCATACATTTTCCTATTGGTCTCGTACATCAGGAGTTATCACATTTTACTTTTAATAAAAAAAAGCATAAAAAAACCCTGCAATAAAATTGAATATTACTGTTAAACTTAGGTATACGATCTAATTACCAAGATTATAAAGAGCAAAACGACAGAACACCCTTTACTACCATACATATATATACACTTATCCATACAGCAAAAGTTTGAAATAATTAAAAGTAACTGCACATCAAAAACAAACCTTTCAACAAGTTACCATAATAACTCTTAATTGGAAAGAAATGTAAAACATGTTGAAGAATGTCTTCATTTAGGCTTCCAAAGTCCAGATCTATTAATCTAATACTCAAGATTGTTCTTCCAACTTTTTGATTCCAGCTTTCAAAGGACCACCTCAATTCAGCATGTAAATGAGGTGAGGAGGAGGGAATATATGATTAGCACATGGTAATAATAGTATTAAAAAAATGTCAACTCCAAGATACATAAGGTAAGCATGTAAGAATGTCAACTGAGGTGCATTAATACTGCATGTAAGTATGATTGTTGGTTGATGTACATGCTTGGTTATTTGCATAACCTCTATTGATTTTGAAAATTTGTAACGAAAGATTGATGGCACTCAGGTGTTCAAATAGAGACGTCATTGACACTCGAGTCGACTTAAATAGTATTAAAACTTTAGTTGTTCTGTTGTATGAATCTTGTAATCCTTTGAAGTGCCAGTCTTTTTGTTTTTCATTTTATGATAGTAATTTGTATGAAGAGAAATAAAATATGTTCATACAGATCTTTCAGATGGAAATAATACTATTTTATGGAACTAATTAGAGATAATTTACAGTAGTTTATGGAATGGTACTAACAATTGTTTTGTGGCTCTTCAATGTAAAAAAACTCAGTATTTTAAAGTAAAGAAATGATCACTGGTCAGGATATATTAGAAAAGATACAGTTCTTTCCTCAGAACAGGTTCTCTGTTGGAGTAAAAAAAGCTGCAAGAATGAATGTTTAAAGCTGTTGTTTTGGTTTTTTTATTTTTGTTCTGTAACTAGACCAGAAACACTTCTGTAACTCTGAAACCTTAGTACATAATAACCTAATGAAATTAATTTTTTTATCTGTTAAACAAAAATTAAATTGAAACAAAGGTTCTGAATAATGAAGTAAGTAAATAATTTTCTAGAATACCTTGTTAAAGTCTACTTGTACAGAATTTTTGTAAGTTTTTATTGTTGTTTTACCATAGGTTATAATAGAGGTTAAGAAATATGGTTGGAAGTGGTGACCAAAAAAAAATCTGGCAAATAGAAATACCATATTCACACACAAAGAAGCAGTAGCACATTTTTTTGAACTGACGACATTGCAACTTGCAATGTGTATTACTGAAGCTGCTCTGTAGTGTATAGGTTGTAGCTTGCAACTTGTATTATGAAACAAATGTTTAAATTTGAAATAAAATACTGTATAAAATGAAGTATGTTATTTATTAACAATTTTCTTTTATCTCGCCTGGAAATGACTGCCTTTTGTCACCAATTTTTCAATAAACCTTCATGATGTAGCAACAAACAAAACTGATTTATCAGTTTACTTTGGAGTATAAGTTGCTAAAACACAATGCTCATCTAATCAAACAACTTTTAGAGGTATGTCACTTATTGGCAGTGGCATGAAGTGATAGGGCTTGTGTGGGCAAGATTTATGCAGATCCTAATGAGCTATACCTAACGAATTGCACATCTTCCTGATTGGTGAAAATCCTTTTGAGAGACAATTTTGCTTCAATTTCTGCTGGATAGTGGAAAATTTAGGTGACTGCTAACTTCTTAGAAAATTTTGGAACCCCTTGCCATAAATAGCCATCAGTCACAGATAACTGAAGGCAAGTGGAAACTAGATGGGAATGCAAACATGTGCTTAGTAACAACATTATTGTAAGTCACAACTTTAATTGTAAGTAGCAGATTATGTGAGCACCTGTTTGTTATTTTTGAAGAAGGCTAACTATTTCAGCACACGACTGATTACTTTTTGAGGTGGTCTAAACTACAGTTATGGGTGGGTTGTGTGTGTATATTAATAAACATAATTGTTATGGTTGCAAAAATACTGTATTATGAATTAATACCAATTAAGTATTGATGTATTAAATTCAGTGTTTTTAATAACTAAAACAGTTATTTTTTTCCACATACATAAAGTTTTGTTAATATTTGGCAGAATTTGTGGCTCATTTGAAATATCAACCATTATAGCTCTAATTTTTTTGTAAAAGTAAAATAGCATTATATAAAATAAATAGATAGGGACATTATTTTGAATGAAAAATTTGTGAAATATTTTTTTTCAGTCTGCTTAAACAAATACTGAAAACTTCTAACTTAATGATAAAAAAATTAGTATTGTACGATTACAGTTATATTCAGTTATCTGTATTGCTAATGGCAGATATGTATTAGGTCATCAAGAAATTAATGTTGCTTTTTTAGATGAAAAAACCCGAACAACTTGTATATCAAAACAAAACATATACTAAATGAATTAGTCACCATTCTTATCGATGGTGCTTTTCCATCTTACAATCAGGTTGTTAATGTACCGATTAAAGAAATCACTTGGCTTTGAAGCTAAAAAAACATGTCGATGTCCTCTTTAACACCTTT
>NW_013665633.1:1526098-1528937 GCF_000517525.1 Limulus polyphemus | reverse complement strand
AAAAAGATGGTAATCTGATGGTGCCATATCTGGAGAATATGGTGGGTGGGGGAGAACTTCCCAACTCCATTATCTTCCGTTGCCTCAAACGTGCCACATGTGAACATGCATTGTCGTGTAGAGAAGAACACCTTTCCAATTGATGAGTGAAGGGCTTGATTTAAACGTTCCAGTTGCTGACTCTAGATCTCTGCATTGACAGTTTACTGTGGCCTGAAGAGTTCAAAATGAATTACTCCTTTGATGTCCCACCAAATGCAAAGCATGACTTTCTATGGATGGAGTCCAGATTTTGGGGTTTAAAGTGGTTTTTGTCTAGGACTGAACCATTGTTTTTGGCATTTAATATTCACATAGAGAATCCATTTTTTCATCACTGGTGACAATTCTGTCCAAAAATGGCTCACATGGCAGAAGAGATAAAGCAACGTTCACACATTGGAAATGATGATCATTGGAGTGTTTGTTTGTTTATGAAGTTTTCCCATATTCCTTAGATCTTTACATATTGTTTCATGAGAGATATGCAATTTCAGAGCCATTTCACAAGTGTTTTGCCTTGGGTTAGACGCAACAAGTGTCTTCAGAGCATCAGTATCAATTACAACACGTCAGCCCCTGCCATCACAGTTTTTAAGGCAAAATCACCTGAACGAAATTTGCTGAACCATCGTTGACACTTACAAACATTCAAAACATTTCCATAAACTTCTTTGATATTCTTTGTGACTACAGAGGCATTGTTTCCTTTCTTGTATTCAAACAGCATTATATACCAGGGATTAGAGTATACTAAACTCTACACATTATATAAGCTACACTAACGTGACATTTAGGCAGTTCATTTAATTATTATATGTGATGTGTGTATGTTTTTGGGGGTGGCTAATGAAAGTGTTCCAAAATACGACATTAATTTCTTGACAACCTAATAATTACCAGAAACTGCTTGAGTGGATGTCATGAAATTCTCACTGTTCTTATTTGCTGTCTAGCAAAACAATGCCCAAGTGAATGGATTTGTAGAAATGAGGTATGTTAGGTGATCATTTGTAGGTAGTGCTGTGGCTGATGATTTCCCAAAACATTTAAAAAGTTGTGCCAGCAAATGACCTATGTGTTTGTCACACCCTTTTTTTTACTTATTTTACTTATATAGTGTGTTAAAAATTAGTGATGGTTAAATAATTTGAGATCAATTACTTTTATAATTAATTGTTAAAAAGTACTTTTTGTTTTCATTACTTTAGCATGTCTTGGATTTGCTACAACCATCATCCCTAGAACATATACCCACTATATATCTACAGCACTGTTTGCCCTCTTTGGTTTGAAGATGTTAAAAGAAGGTAGGTGTATATATATATACTGTATTTGTATTATATCTTCTTATGCTATGAAAATGACATTAAGTGTCAAAACTTTTATTATTAAAAAAAACTGAGAAGTTGCAATACATTCAGTTTCAGGATGTTACCCTGTGACTATTTATTCTTCCAAACAAACAACAAGTAACAAAAAACATTTTATAAATGTAAAAAACAGGGATGGCAGTGTCAAAAGTAATGCAAACAAGAATATAGGAATGATACAGCTATACATATAGATCATATCTACATGACTTTAATATCAATATTAAAATTTAATGTTACACTGTAAAATGCACGAATACAAAACGGTTATGAGGTCGATCAATTTGACCAATCTCTTAGCAAGAATCTTTAGTAGTATGTAATAATAAAGACATGTTTTGACTCAACTTGGATTTCCTTGTACTTAAGTTCTAGTCTCCTAGCTACACTACATTGATACCTACCCTGACATGATCATGATATTATGATAAACAAACTGCATACTGAAAGTCAGGAATATATAACTTCCAACTGCAGTAATATTGAAAGTCATGTAGGAATGATATACGTACAGCTGTATCACCCCTATATTTTTGTTTGCATTCTTTTTGGCACTGCCATCCCTACATCATTTTACATTTACAAAATGTTTTATTACTTGTTTTGTGACATTTTTTTTTTTCCCCTCAACTGAAAGTTAGTGTATTTTATGAATGTATGTAATAAAATTTAATGTGTGAATTTTTTTGCCACTCCATACATAATATAAGCATCAGCTCCCTAAAGACATTGATTGTATAGTGTACAAAGCATTAAGTATTCTACATGTTACAGTCATCTAATGTTCATCTATTATTGCTGATAATTCCTGTTTCTCCTTGTACTTATGCTTTTTAAAGGAACACCAGATTTCTGGGAAAATGCTAACTTCTAGTGGTAATTATAACATCATTTCACTAGAATTATGATTTTTTTTTTAAATTACAACTAGTTGTTATGACTAAGTGATGACATCGCACACTGGCCAGAAAGACACAGAGTGGATTTAGGTGTAAATTTATGTTAGTGATAAAGTAGTTGTAGAGTTGTCTCGATTGAAACAAGAAAGATGAACAATTTGGTGGGTTGGTCACTTTCTGGTTTGGTATCTTACTGATGGTTTCTTGTCTTGTTGGAAAGAGTGGCAATCATCTTTTAAAGTAAAACTCTGTCAGTGTTGACTTTTTTAACGTGCATATTTGTATTATGCCTATTGAGTAACTTGGCCATCCCTACATAGAGAGTTTACCAACACTGTGATACAATTTACTACCAAACTTGAATTGGCTGGTTAAGGATTTGGTAAAATTTAATTAGCATGCTGAAAGATAATGACAGATATTTGCTAAAAATATGAAGTCTAATTTTCCTAATATCTGTATTCTAAATAATATTTCTGTTCTGAATTAATTTGTTTGAAGCAATAAATAAATAAAAAATATATGTAT
>NW_013665633.1:1519763-1525545 GCF_000517525.1 Limulus polyphemus | reverse complement strand
AGAAATAGTATAAGTAGTCATGTATCTGTGTGATTTTTGTTTGAAATTTAATTTTTTTTTTTTGAAAAATGTAACCATTTGGTTTAGATTAGCTGTACGATACATAAATTAAAATTGAAAAAAATTTTTTATTTTTTTAATATGTCTTCTTTTTTTTTTTCCTGTTTCTACAATATGTATTTTCATGTATTACTTCTGTACATTTAATTCATTTGTTTAATTGTGAAGGTCAAAAATACCAAAGTTACAAAAGTTTTTTTCTTAATAGGTTATTTAATGTCTCATAATGAAGGCAAAGAAGAATATGAAGAAGTACAAAATGTATTAAACAAAAAGGACAGTGAGGTGAGTCTTGTAATATTATAGAAAAGAAAAAGTTTTATATTTGTAAGCTTTATAAAAAAAAATAATTATTTAAAATAGTAATATATATATGATCTGGAGGGTCTTGAAGCTTTTGCATAAACGTGTGCACCTAGGAGGGCTGTGTAAAACTGGTTCACTCCATGAGAGCATACAGTTGTTTGTAGTTAAAAATACTTGTATGGGGATTAGTGATTGTTTGACCCTAATATTATGATTTTAAAGAAAAAGTATTTTGCAGTGGGGGCTGGGAAGGACTAGTTTTTTTGGTCCTCTATAGATTTGTTACTGTTACTGTAAAATGTTTGTAGGTTAATGTTGTTTGTACACCTGTAAAAGGTTTCTTAGTTCCTACTGTTTTATGCACCATGATGGGTTTCTTGGTTGCTGCTTTTGTACAATGTAAAAGGTTTCTAGGTTTATTCTGTTTGTATGCACTGTGAAAAGTTTCTACATTGCTGCTGTTTGTGCATCCTGTGAGAGGTTTCTAGGTGCTGTTGTTTGTGCATCCTGTGAAAGGTTCCTAGGTTGCTGTTGTTTATGCACCCTATGAAAGGTTTTTAGTTTGTTACCAGTTAGGACCACTATATTGATTAGAAAATATCCTGTAAATTTTTCAGTGAGTATTTGAATTTTTTTTTTTTATACAAGTGATGTGAAATAAATTTTAACATTATGTAATTGCCCATTTAGGGTTTAATATTTTCATTTTGATATTACAGTTTGACAAAACTGTCCAAATTCAAGATATTGAAACAGGAGTGATAAGTAATGGACCTATTAAAACAATACGAAGAAGGCTGATGGTTTTCCTGTCACGTATTTTTCTACAGTCTTTCACTATGACATTTCTAGCAGAGTGGGGGGACCGGTCTCAGTTAACAACAATTATTCTTGCTGCTCGAGAGGTGAGAACTGATCATGCTATAAGATATCTATTGAAACCTGCCTTTAGATAACTTTGATGAGAATTATAATCTTTAAAGGCAGCTGGTTGTTATGTTCAGGTGATGACAACTCAGTTTGACACAAATCTGTAATTTTGACATGCATGTAAACTCTAAACATTTTGTACTTGTATAATTAAAGATATAAATACGTTCAAAACATTTTCTATATTATTTTTTCAATACTTAATATTTGTGTTTGTGAAATAAAGGAGAGACTGGCTGTTACAAAAATGATTCAAAAATTTGTTCAATGAAATTATTAAACAAAACCTGAAAATGAAATACAGAAATATAGATGTAACAAATAAAATGTAAATTGACAAATTCACAACCTTAACTTTGGCATTGTTGCATATGTTTTTTTGTGGTTGGTATTTGTGAAGCCTTTCTTGTGTTTATTGTACATATAAAAAAAAATCCCAAAGAAAATGACATTGCTATAGTTGTTTCCTTTTCATATATGTTTACACACAAACAAATTTTGATCTCTGTTCTGATAATAGATATATACAGAGGGTTGAGTATATTTAATTTATTAAGGCTATTTGGGAGCCTCACCATGTTGTAACAGTCCATTTCCAGTGATGTGTTATCTGACAATTGCAGGTTTTGACAACAGACCTGCAGAGTAGTTTCCATTGCTAAAGCTATTATGTCCAAAGCAGCTCTGCTTGAAGTTTGAGTGGAAGCTTTATTTTGGTGAATCCATAACATGTTGGCCTTGTTTCTGGATGGAAAGAAGCCCTTTTTTATTATGTTGCATACTGTTGTCTGGGGCACATGGATGACTTTTATCACTGACATTTGTGTTCATGGATTCTCATCTGTTACAAAATGCCAAACTTTCTGGGGTATGACTTAATGTATGTTTACTTTTGGGTGGTCCTGGTGCATCAAATTGATCCATATTCCTTTGTTTTTCAATATTATTAAATACCAGAGATATTCCAGTCTTGTAAATTTTAAATACCCAATCTGAACACACTACCTGAAAAATGCCAAACAGTGTCAAAATGTAGTTCTGATACACGCTGTTCCACTGCGACTACATATCAATTGAGGTTTTCACTTTACTTGATGATCTTAAAGTGGTGCCTTTGATACTGAGCTTAAAAATTTTGAAATAGCCAAATAAGTATTGTTTGGCTACAGCTGTGGGTGTGGCTTAACATTTTTTAAGTAAATAGTTGAAAAAACAAGCAAAAAGCAAAACAAGCCCAAAATTTTATAAATAAGTATGACAAAAGTCATCTCATCCAAGCCTGACTTGGATCTTTTTTGTTATTGCCTGGTTTGTGGGTCAGGTTAGGTCAAGGTCTGGGCTTATGCAACCCTCTAGCTGGATTCATTACCATGCTTCTAAATATTTATTAGATTTTTGAATTCCTCATACAATTTTCGAAAAAATTATCCGAGATCTTTCAAGTAGGCTCTTGATTTCCAATATAATGTAAATGAAGAAATATGTTTTTTAAAAGACTTGATAGAGGAGTACCAGAAATAGGAGCTCTCAGGTTTGATTAAACTGATTTACATGAAAAATGGCAGAGACATATAAGAATTTGTTCAAAATATGGACTTAAGTTTAGAGCTTTGAAGCTTTTATACTGGAGATTTCTAAAGAAAGAATCATTGAGGATTTGGGAACTATCAGGATTGTATGCACAGATTTACTGGATAAGAACATTTAAATAGTTGTTCTGAATAAGATCAGCAAAATTTTGAGTAGTTTGTTTTTGCCATTTATTTATTACCATAAACCACTAAATCAAATGCATAAATCTATACATGACATTTATTAACAGGGTTCATTAATTAGAACTTGGGTATGAAAAAACAGTTTAACAAAAATAAATCAGTCCAACAACATTGCTTTTTCTGCTGCACATTTATTAGGAATGACAGTATATATTTTTTCAGTTTTAACAAGTTAAGCATCTTTTAATCAGTCAAACTGCCTCAAACATTATGCTAATCATTAACATACCTGGACAAAACTAAGTTATGACTGCAAGTCTACTGAAATGTGATATCGAGTGGTGTTCTGTACTGAAGAATGCAGACTGTCTATGAGGACCTATTAATGTTGAAACTTTCTGCTGTCATAAATATAGGTTTGAAGTGAATGCTACTAACTCTCCAACTTATTTTTTGAACAAAACAATTGTCTACTTTAATAGGTAATCTATTAGTTAATTTTTTATGCCCATTAAAGAAGTTAAAATGATGCAATTCCAGTTTACTTTTACTGATCCCCATGTTGATCACTTACTACACCTCACAGAAATATTAATTAAGATTATTGGTGGTCTCTACTTGCTATTAAATGAGCCCATTCTTGAACTATTATAGTGATGTTTGGAAGGAAGGTAATGTGATAAACTTACTGAAAAAAGCCTTTGCTAATTTGTGTATATGTTAAATGTTACATTTGTTTAAGGAACTTATAAGGAAAGATAATAATTTTGTAAAGATTCCAAATCACTAAGAATATAATATTTAATTCTTTTGACCACATTTTTAAAGTTGGAGCTTCACCAAACAAGTATTTTTTCAAGAAATTCTTCACACACTAGGTCCACATACTAACTGGTATTGCAGTATTTATAATAAGCCCCCCACCCCAAAAAATTACATGCAAATATTAATGAATAATTTTTTCAGTTAAATTGATAGATTGATTCAAGATGAATAATAGTTTTTTTTAAAGGTATCACAGTTTTTCCTATCATCCACAGTTTCCATAAAATATTTTACATTTAATAATATCATGCTACTAATGTTATTCACTGTCCCCTTAACTCCATGTGAAATTCAAGAAGGCCTCCTTTTTCAAGCTATTAGCTGAATTGTTTTTATTATACTACACAAGAACAAGCTGTTTTGGTTGGTTCTGCTTATAACAAGAACAGTTGTTCGTACATGAATCGGAAGTACATCTACATATAAGATCTTTAGGCAGTTCTGGAGCAGCTTCTGTTTGGTTCATTAATTTGGGTTTTATTGCACCATTATCATCCCTCTCATAACCAAAAACTGTTTATGAGGCTATATCTAGCATAGCATTATTTGCATGTTTCCAAATGAATGCTTAGTAGAGACATTTTAACAGATGTGGAGCAACACTATTACTACTATATAGAAAGTATTTTCTGTAGTTTTCTACCACCATTTTTACATGTGTAGGTTTACAATAACAAGCTCTGTAGTTTTAGTGATAGCAAAAAGTATCTTCCTCATCCAGAATAATCCAGTCATGCTCCAAGAGTTTGTTAACGACATGATCAAGTTTTTCTCTGCACACTGAAAATAAAGTGGTTAGCTAGAACACATCAGAAGTAATAGCAGGAGAATCAGAAAATGTCTCTTTGCAGAAGATACACAGATTCTGCTTTATGCCTCTTCTCAGAGGAACCAATGGCAAATGTTGAAGCTATGTTTGGGCATTGCATAAATTGCCACACACCAACTAGTATATTAATTAATTTTTGTAAAAAATAATAAGTATAGTCATGATAAAGTTTGCAGTGAGTAAGTAAGCAAGATCATAAAAGCAACATTATTGTCTATCATTTCATTTATATAAACTCTCAGCTATTTGTTTCACTATAAAGTAGTTTGCTAGTAAATTATTATCTAGACATTCATCTCTCTCTGATTTCATGCACCTTTATGCTTACCTGTATAAACTCAGTAGTAAGATTCCATTTTTTACATATCAGTCCAAGCTAGTTTATAAAAAAACCAGGCAAGCATATTTCATGTGATACTAGAGGGAATAATGACTGTAAAATGGGAACACACAAGTTACATGTATCTTTGGCATAAGTTTATTTAGAAAATTACAAGACATATTTAATAATGAAATTATTCTAATTAAATCCATAACTTTGTAATGAATTGGTTGACCCCAGATTGTCAGCTACTATACATAATCCATGATTTCCCATTTGCAACTTAAGTAAACTATTTGAGTAAATGTTCTGTTAACCTGGGTATGCAATGCAAGAAGTTTCTATGTCCTATAATATTATTGAGTAAATATAATGCTTTAAGGAGTAACATTATTGGTATACTGGATACAATAGAAAATTTTACATATTGGCTATATTTTACGGAGTTTATCTTCTACTAATTTATATGTACATTGCCATGATTCAAGACCCGACACCTGAAATTACATAAATGTTATACATTGGCATCCTTAAGCTCCATATTTGTTAGACTATGCAGTTATTTTGATATATAGTAACTTATGATTTACCATCAGTTTGGTGTGATTAAAAAATGTGCAACTTTTTGAATTATTACTGCTCATCTATTAAAAACCTTTAGTGCCATATGTACACAATTACCTGGTTTATTGAAAATCCTGGTTATGATTGGCTAGCTCTCAAGGCTAACTCATATTGAACATCCGGTTTACATGGTGTTGACATCTGTGCCTATATGTTTCATCACATTAATTA
>NW_013665633.1:1515381-1519753 GCF_000517525.1 Limulus polyphemus | reverse complement strand
CATTAATTAAACATAACCCTTTATTCTCCTGAAGAAGAATAGTCAACTATTCAAAAGTGCTCGAGTTATGGTTCTTGTTTTGAAAATCCTGGATACAGTTGTTGGACATGTCATATGTAACTCATTACCAGGTCTGTTAAAAACCCTTGATCCAGCTGTTAGATATGTCATATGTATGTCATTACTAGGTCTATTAAAAAACCCTTGATCCAGCTGTTGGATATGTCATTACTAGGACTATTAAAAACTCTTGATCCAGCTGTTGGATATGTCATATGTATGTCATTACTAGGTCTATTAAAAAACCCTTGATCCAGCTGTTGAACATGTCATATGTATGTCATTACTAGGTCTATTAAAAAACCCTTGATCCAGCTGTTGGATATGTCATTACTAGGTCTATTAAAAAACCCTTGATCCAGCTGTTGGATATGTCATTACTAGGTCTTTTAAAAAACCCTTGATCCAGCTGTTGGATATGTCATATGTATGTCATTACTAGGTCTATTAAAAAAACCCTTGATCCAGCTGTTGGATATGTCATTACTAGGTCTATTAAAAAACCCTTGATCCAGCTGTTGAACATGTCATATGTATGTCATTACTAGGTCTATTAAAAAACCCTTGATCCAGCTGTTGGATATGTCATTACTAGGACTATTAAAAACCCTTGATCCAGCTTTTGGATGTGTCATATGTACATCATTACTAGGTTTGTTAAAAACCCTTGATACAGTTGTTGGATATGTCAAATGTACATGATTAATAGTGTTATTAAAAATACCGTGGTCTAGCTGTTGTACATGTTAAGTGTATTACTAGGTTTATTAAAACCCACTGATCCTGCTACTTGACCTATCCTATGTACATAATTATGGAAATGCTAGTGAAACACTATTTTGGTAAGTGTACCTGCTTTAATACCAAACTTGTAATTTTTAGAATGCTATTGGTGTAACTGTTGGTGCTGCTGTTGGACATGCCATATGTACCCTGTTAGCTGTTCTAGGTGGAAGAATTGTTGCCCAAAGAATATCTGTACGAACAGGTAATTATGTAGATAAATACAAATTTTGTTTTGTTTTTAACAATAATGCTCAACAAACAGACACGTTGGTAACTACATTTTATTGTTTAATCTTCAGAAACTCTAAAAGTTCTATAACTGAAACACATGGTCTATTGACAACTAATTTCTCTATTACTTCAAACATAAAAGAAATGATATATTAGATTTAGTGTTTTTTAATTCTTCACCAACATACAAAACTAATTAGATACTCCATCTAATTACATTGTAGTGTCTAAATTATTGTAGACTAGTTTCAGAAAAATGCTTTCAATTTTCTTTTTTGATTTGAGTTGATAAGTAGTTTGTATTTTATTATGGTGAGCTTCATAACATAACAGTTATGCTCCTACAATAACTAGATCTTTGAAATTTGCACCAAATAATTATTTCAACTTAAATATTTGATAAATTCTTGCTTATGATTGTGTATGCATTTTGTTTCTCCATGTGATAGGGTTACATATCATATACTACGTGTGAATTGCTGTTGATCCATTACAAAATAATTGTTCTGACATGTCAAGTTATTAAATATTTTTTTACTTCTATAGCTGTGTATAAGTTTCACTTTATTATGCATATAGTGACACTGTTTTGTAATTCTTACTGAACAAGCCAATCGAACACTAACCCAGATACATGCAGGCATATTGCTTCTTTTAGTAACCAGTAGTAACTGTTTCATGGAGACCCCAGTTGAAGCTTGAATCTCCAACTACTCTATGTATTTATGATTGAATGTGTATTACATTTGAGTACAGTAATTGTAAAAAAGATTTAGAGATAGTCAGGAGGTTAGATTGTTAGAATTAATGTTAATTGTAGTAATAATCTATGGAGAAGAAAGAAAATAATGTGAAAAATAAGACACAGATAACTATATTCTCAAGGGATGATAGTTTCTTAGCAATTATTAACCTACACTTTGGAATGAGCAAAAAATTCTAAAAAAAAAATGATAAGTTCATTGTTTACAGATGAGACTCCTGTGATAATTCAGTTTATTTTAATTTGCTGCCAAGTTGATTCAAACATGCAATGTAGCAGCCACTACAACAGCAGATGATGGCAGAGGTGATCTTGCTGTTGTGAAATTCTGTGCTATTGCATTGATACATTCATATGCCTAAAACTACTAATGAGTAACTGTTGTCTGATAATATCTAAATATTAGTCATTCTCATGAACTCACAAAGTGAGGTAGGAATTGAAAACTATTTGTTTTAAGACAAACAGTAATTAATTTATGTTTGCTAATGTGGAAAATAAGAAATATTGTCCTCCATGTATATACATGGCTAGAAATACTATAATTGATATTTAGGGCAGTGTAACCTTTAGAAGCAGTGAAGTTATTCTTTTCTCCTGTTTTGATTATTAAAGTACAATTTATCACATTTGATAGGCTGAACTGTCTTCGCTGCACCAATCACCATAGATGACATATAATTAGTACCCGCACAGTCACTGTGGTCAACGATGGCTATATCTCGTGTAAATAACATCTTGTGTCACTGCTTTTTCAAAAATGCAGTAATTATGTATTTGTGCTAGTAATGGATAAGACTCAAATATTTTTTATATTAACTAAAACACTATTTCTCCCAAGGCTAGTTTACTGCCAGTAAACGCAGGAACACAAAATACGCCACTGATACATTGTGTACTTTGTAATGTTTTACTGTGGATAAAAAAATGTTAATGATTTCTTATTTTCTTTCTCTCAATTTTCTTTTAAGAAAATCATAATTTTTGAAATACGGAGCGCTGAAAGCTAAGGATAGAAATGTATTAATAAGTTGATTCATTCTGTAATAAGGTACTATATATGAATATATGAAATAGTTTGCATAATATTTTTTCTTTTCTTTTCAGTGACATTGGTTGGAGGGTGTGTCTTCCTAGCTTTTGCTGTTTCAGCTCTAGTCATTGGTCCAGGATCTTAATGTACAATCAAAATAGTGCAACAATTGTGGCTTTTCAGTCAATAACACATACATATGAAAGTTCACACCAAAACAATAGTGATGTTTTAACCCTTCCTTCAAGAAATTGTTTGTTTAGTTTGAAGTCTGAGTTTTCTTCTACTTACAGTATGTAGGGGAAAAATTCTACAGTATATCTTATTTTACTGTCAATCACCATATAGTTTTGATTTATAAGTTATTGAAATATTTTCAAACTTCGTGTGGTAAACTTTATCAACAGTTGTTTTTAGTTTGGGCCAGCACAATTTTTGAACCTTTTAGTTTCAACATTTAATGAAAACTTAATAGATTATAAATTTTTCCTTGTTCACTTTGTAGGGGAAACATGCTGTTACTTAAAAGGTTGAAAAAAAAAATGTTTTTGCTTAGTGAGGGGTTGTGTTGAAAGGTTTTTTTTTTTATAGTTTGAGAATGAATTTTGGAGTTGGTGAATATTTTTTCTATAACTGTTACAGGTTATGAACTGCATTGTATAGTATTACATCTTAAGTTCAGTTCCTGATTTTATGTTTTTGACTTGTTTAAGAAACAGGTAATCTTTATTTCCTTCATTGTGATAATATTTATGAAGTTAGAAGCTTGTTAAGGACCAAGTTGTAAAAGTGTTGATCACATAACTTCTTTATAATGTGAAACATAGACAAGTTCAGGCTTTTATTCCCTCTTAAAATTATACAGAGCTAGGAATATAGAGTACAGGAAATGTATATTGTACAGCTTGGGGATATTCTTTATTAACAAGTTAAAAACTGTAAAGTATGGGGAATGTATTCCTAAATGCTGAGCAGTTTCATGTTGGTTGAAATCTTACAATATGGTACATATTTTAACTAAACATATAGGCATATTTTTATATTGTTCTGGTTATTATATGTGTCCTAAATTTTCTTAGCTAATTTCTGCTCTGGTGTTTTTTCTGTACATTTTAAGAAAACAGGAACTATAAATTAACTTGGTTTGGTGGTCATTACAGTAGTACACCTTTATTGATTCAGGATTTGTCATGTATTATTAAAAAGGTGAATAGATTTCAAGCCTGATAAAACCTATAAATGTCATTTTCTGTTCCTGTTAACTCTATTCATCCATACCATTTTTTGATAATTATGTTTTTAGACACTAATGCTGAGTTTTATTTTCTACAAGCTTGCTGCTGTTATTGAATGTCTCATGTGATTTCACACATTCCTTTTTCCTTTCTGAAAGTCTTGACATAAAAAAATATTATTGAACCTTGTATACAATTTCTTAATGTAGTAAACAGTTTTAGGGTTATTAATAAAATGTTTAAAAATAAAAAACAATTTTAACT
>NW_013665633.1:1513206-1515256 GCF_000517525.1 Limulus polyphemus | reverse complement strand
AACTAAGTTTAGGGTTATTAATAAAATAGTTTAAAAATAAAAAAAACAAAATTTTAACTTTCTGTGCCTGTGCGTATGTATACACACACAATGTGAAATATATATATATATATATATATATATATAACAAATTAACTTCAACAGTATTAAAGGTGAGGTAATTGTTTTATAATTTAAATATTGTGTAAAAATTGAGAGGCTGAATTATAAAAATTGTATAGAATGCATTTTTTTTTCCTTTATTGAACTGTAGATTTATTATTTCGGTTGCCATGTAACGTGATAGTTATGCATGACATATCTGTGTTTTAGCAAGAATTTAATAATAACATGAGGAAGATGTCTCTGTTTTTCTATTCAAATTGTTAAAAAATTTCTTTAGGGGATGACCTGTGATTGAATTCAAATACAAAAAAACTTATTGCAACTAATATAATTTTATAGAGAAACTTTGTTTTCCATTTCCAGTATAAAGAACATTTGTAGAATAACTTGTACTTCGATAGGATTGTTATTAAGTTATTTTAAAGTTTGGGACATGTTTAGATAGAAGGCTATAATCATCACTTGTTATTTAATTCAGATAAAAGTTAATGGATGCTGAAACTTTTTTTTTTCCTTTTAATCTGTCAATTGTATGATGATATTTTAGAATTATAGGAAACCATTGTTTGGGGTAAATTATTTTTGTATCGTATATATAAAGCAAATATTTGAATATTTGTAATTTTCACTATCACTGAATGATCACAATCCAATCAGTAGTAAATAAAAAGCCAATGAAGGCAAATAAAAACATTGAAATTGTGTTTATTTTGTTTGCAGTGCTTTTTAAGTTTATGGAAGATTTTAGGAAAGGCAGAAAATGTCTAAATGTATTGTTGCTCATTTCTTTGGGTTGTGTTTAGATAAATCCAGATTACATGCTGAAGTATTTCTATATGATTTTGAGATTTAAAATATTACGCATAAAACACTACCACAATAATCAAATTTGAATCCAGTTTCATCCCCTAATCAGGATTCACTGTTTTATCCGTTTGACAACATTTTCTGTATTGTAGCCTAATAGTAATTTGTGAACATAAATGTTTGTCTCCAAGAAACCAGTTATTGTTACACTAGATTATGAAAATTGCGTTGAATATTAAGATTATTTTCATAGATACTATAGTTTTACAGTGCTGCATTAAGATGAGCAAATATTACTAGCAACCAATTCAAAAGTTATTAAGAATAAGAAAATCACAAGTTACGTATTTTGCTTATGAGAGATCTTCTCTAGAACGTTTCGTTCTGTCTTATAATGTTGAAGATAGATGAATAAATTATTTGTACTCTAGATTTTTTTATCTTTTAGTAATAACACTATCACTAATTTAGCTGAAACTATGGGCCTGTCTTATTATGAAAGATGTACCCTCCTTTTTGATAACGAGGAATCCGGCACACATTTCAAAAACAAAATTCCCTTAAAAATAACTCGCACAGGCCTCTACATCTGGAATTCCGCCCATGAAAACAAAAAAATAATATACTAAAAAATCTTATACACAGCTTCAAAACTTTGCATAACTGAATACATGGATGAAGAAATAAATTCTATAAAGCATTCCTTCATTCACACCAACAACTTTCTACTTACCATTGTCGAAACATTTTCACACAACCGCCAGAACAAAACTCAACTCACAAACACAATTGACACTAATACACCAAACAACAACACAACATTACACTGCAGTTTACCATTTATCCCTGACATCATATAAAAATTAATCAACACTTTGAGAAAACTTGCCATCAAACATAAAATTCCTGTTGACGTCAAATTCCCCCCAAAACCGGCACTAAACTAAAATCATTATTAAATAAAAATTACATAGAGTCACACAATTCCGACGTCATATATAAAATAACATGCAATAACTGTCCAGAATTTTACATCAGAGAAACGGGTAGAAAATTGTAAACCAGATTCACTGAACGTAATAATAATCAAAAAACCTCCCATGTTTACCACCATTGCAACTAAAAAAACACAGTATAT
>NW_013665633.1:1511651-1512977 GCF_000517525.1 Limulus polyphemus | reverse complement strand
TTTCAACGTCATCTTCAGGAGTTGTAACGTCGAACATTGTATAGTCGTCACCTTTTTGAAGGCCATAGATAGGCCTAAATAAAATGTTTTTAATTGTGTACCAGTTTAACGTTGAATATTATTTATGATTTTAGAAGCTATCTTAATTGAAGAAAACAGCCTCACCCTAAATCAACACCCCGGGGTACCAAGATACCTATATTAGACTGTGAAGCAATATCCGGTCACGTAACTTCTTCGTTCTGTAAACTACTTGTACCGGAGAATGACAAAATCTTGTCGAAACGTCGTACATTCATAATATAGTTTTATCATTTCCGAGTTAAGCCTTCTCAAAACTCTTATATACCCTCCTTTGTAAGGTTCTCCAGGAGATCGGATATGTAGTATGTATACTTTTGGCTACAGAGAGTAAACTAATTTGTTAGTAAAACGATATATATATATATATAGCTAGAATCGCATAGGCGACAAAGATATCGAAATTAATGATTAGGTTGAACAATCGCCAATTTTTATTTTATTTAAAGAAAGATGACGTTTCGAAATAGCGTTCTTCTTTAAATCTTACAGCTTATAACAAAGACGCATGCGCAAAATTCAAATAAATTGCGTCTGTAGTACCTGGAAAGTTGTGCGTGATATTTCTGTGCAAAATTATATCTTTTATATAAATATTGCCAGTCATGAAAAGGTAAAACAGATTGCAATTAAAATTTAAACGAAAATGAAAACCTATAATAAAGAAAAGCGTTCATTTAAACCAGATGGTTGTAGGATCCCCAGATTGTAAATGTGGATTGTTTGTAATTAAGCACGAAGCTACACAATGAGATATCTGTACTCTGCCCAGCAAGGGCATCGAAACCCAGTTTCTAGTGTTGTGAGTCCGCAGACATACCGCTGTGCTACTGGGGGAGGGGGGGGGAGATTGTAGATTAATCACCTTTCTAGTTATTTTGTTTTGTGAATGTCTATCGGAGCACTAATAAGTCCAAGAATCGTAAAGTCCTCAATTACGTGGTTGTGGATGGAGA
The DNA here is from genome assembly GCF_000517525.1 of Limulus polyphemus. NCBI lineage: Eukaryota > Metazoa > Arthropoda > Merostomata > Xiphosura > Limulidae > Limulus > Limulus polyphemus. The sequence goes on along the minus strand of NW_013665633.1, from coordinate 1,511,940 downwards.
AATGTTTGCCTATAGCTGTATCTTGGATCCCCAGTTTATATGGATTAGATGTTCTCGTGCTTGATCACCGAGTCGGCAGTCTGTTTGTCCAATGTCTAAACTATTACATGTTTTATAAATGATACATTCAGCGGTACAGTAACGGACTGCCTTATATCGAAAGATGTGTTTTTTTCTCTATATTTATGGTGCTGTTTATATTTGGGCAAGTGACTCACCTGTTTCGTTTACATGTGTGAGTGACTGGAGTATCATTTTGTTATTTCTGTAAGAAATAATGGGTGGGTCC
>NW_013665633.1:1508311-1510884 GCF_000517525.1 Limulus polyphemus | reverse complement strand
AATTACTAAAGTAAATAAATGGACTGATAAACAACAAACTATTAACTTTTCTGCTCAATTAAAAGAACCAGCTTTAACAACATTAAGAAATCTTCCAGTTGAATGCTATAACAACTATTAGATGCTTCAATTACGATTTAAAATGACACATTTTCAGGAACTGTAGACGAATGCCTATAGGAAATAAAAACTCCTTCCAAAGGACTGCTGTAAATGTGGGAAACATAGACATTACAGCTGGGACTGTGAGGAATCAACAGATGAAAATATATAAAAAAATGATACCCAAAAGTTGAAAATGCCCCATCAACCCTATCTCAACAGAAAAAAAAAAGGTCTATTATTTAACAATATCAATTAATGAATTTATTGATGGAAAGATTTGCAATGCATTTGTAGAAACTGGTTCTAGGGCTATAATTGTCTGACCTAATTTTTTAACTAAAAGTAGGACATTTCTTCCCAAGTGCAAAAAGAGGATGGATTTAAATGAATAGCAAGTTGGCATAAAGTTCCAGCTACAAATAGTTTAAAGCTACTCTCACCGTGGAAAGCTTCTCTACATAACATGATGCGTGGGTAATTTACATAGAGGATGAATGCATATTGTGAACTAACTTCATGCAGAAACATGGAAGTGAGGCTAGCTTCAAATGGCTTCATTGTACATGACATGGAAATTCTCATGCACTATATAACAATTACATTAATAGAGGCTGAACTTCGAGTAACAACAAAGATGGACATACAAAGACAGTCAGCCTGGATGTAATACAGTAAAATCCAGAAAAATGAACGGTCTTTCCCAAGGTTCTTAATATCACTTCCAGAGTATCAACAGGGATACAGCCACCAGTGAATTAGCTCGACAATTTACCCAGAGAGAGAAATGCCCAATTGACAATAAATGAAAATAGGTCGTCCTGTATTTGTACTATAAGACCAGAAGAGATACACAATCAAAAGACTTGATGGCAGGGCAGTTTAGGTACTACAAATCAGTATAGAAATAAATACTGCCTTGTTGATAAAAATTAAGATTGTGCTTTGCGTTTTGAATATTTCAGTATAATTCAATAGTTGTAATATGTGATGTTTGAATATTAATGTTGTAATTGGTAAAGATTGATTTTATTGCTAATTATGTAATTTGAAGTTTAATGTATTGCTGTTTTATTGGTGTATTAGAGCTGTTCAAAGGACTTCACAACTCAGGAACTGTTGTGAACTGTTTTTAATATTTTAATTTAGAAATTATGTACTGGTTGGTAGGGGGAGATTTTGATCTGATGTAGTGATGACGTGTGATGCCTAAAAATTTCCTAAGTGTCTAGGTTTGATATGACATCTCGAATGTTTTAAGAGACTTGGTACAAAAATATTGTAATGATATTAGAACACAAGAGAGTTGTACACTGAAGAGTTGTTGGTATGTCAGTGAGTCTGTTAACAGTGTTATCGGTCGATTATTAAATTAGTGAATGTTTAGTCAGTCAATTTTGAGCTTGTGCCATAGACGCAAAAAGAAGTTTAACAAGTAAGTGACTGTTTAGTCTTATCTGTGAGTTAAACTTATTGCTTGATGAGTTTGTAGAACTTGTGTTAGAGGAAATAAAACACGTTCTCTTTCATTAAGTAAACTTGAATTTGCTTTATTGTTACCGAATAGTATAAAAAAGCCCATCCAATGATGGAAACTGTTACAACAATACGCTCACTTAAGAAAAGATGTCCAAAAGTATTTATCCAGTATAGCTACTACAATGAAGCTCGGTAAAACCTCACTTCGAATCAATTCCCAAATCATCCTTCTATGATTTTAAAAGTATGCAACATGTGCCATTAAGATATATTTGCGTTCCCTGGTGGTTCAGAATTAGGTATATTGGCTTATAATGTTAAAAATCAGGGTTGGATACCCGTAGTATGCACAGCACAGATAGTCCAATATGTATCTTTGCACTTAAATACAACTCAAACTATAAATAAAAACATAGATTTTATTCTTAAATAAGCTGATTTTGATTCGTACTATTATTGAATGATCTTTCAAGGATTTCAACTCTTTAACATTTTATTTGTTGAGTTGATATTAAAAGGAATGAAGGTATTGAATTATTCAATGCACGCAATTACCCACAGTTATACAAATATCATTAATAAAAAATATGTTCAATTCAAGGATTCGGAATTGAATTGTCTTGTTTTTGTTCCTTTATTAGCGATTCGTTCTGAACAAAAACAACGGATTGTTTCCAGCTACAAGTTTATAGCACAGAAAGAGTAACTACACCTCCCCACAAAATTGTTATTTCTCACCTCCAGTGTTATATGCACTGTTTGCATTTCATGCATCATAACTGGTCTTGCACTGGAAAATGTTAATATAATATTCAGAAAACTGGGTATTTTGGAAATATTTCAATCCACATGATAAAAAACATTCCATGATAATCAAATGAGACAGTGGGTACACCAAATTCACATTTGTTATGCCAAGTGATAATGTTTATGAGTTTTCTTTTCCACAGATAATTTACGTCACTCACATTTCGGGTCGCCGGCCATGGCCT
>NW_013665633.1:1496676-1507641 GCF_000517525.1 Limulus polyphemus | reverse complement strand
ATGGTTAGCGCAGATAGCCCTCGTGTAGCTTTGCGCGAAATGCAAAAACAAACAAACAAACATTTCGGGTCAATCCAACTAATATATTACCAGCCAACACTCACGAACACAATTGGAACTGTGTTCTCCTGCAAGTATGGCATAAACTTAGCTATTAGTTTAATCTCTTTCCATAAAATACACTATCTCTAAAATGTTTCAATATCAACACTGAAACATTTGCATTCTAACATTGAAGAAAACAAAAGACTCACTGTTCCTTCAAATAATGACCTCAGGCTAAGATCCACAGTTATCTTTGTACATGAGATCTTGACGTTCTGATCAAATTCGCACGTTCTCATTAAGTGTTTGGGTTTTCAGTAATTGATTCATTTTGTACGGAGCAACTCTCATGAATGGCTTAGTGTAAAGTTTTATACAAGTATGCCATACCTAACTCAAATATAATCACAAACATATATTTAAATACACATAAGTTTCCAACTTCCACACATCACTACATACACTAATAGCTTTTGAAAGATCACCTCTGGTGGAGTGCTGTTACCATGGTAATGAACACAGCTTTACACAAGTCAATCCACTTACGTTAGTTGGCATCAGAGAACAGTAAATGTAGGAAACCTCAATGAAGTAAGACCTATTGCAATGAAATTCGTAGTCACCCAATCCACTTTCTGCGATGATTAAAAATACAACTCTCTCACTGCACATGGCAGAATTATACACAGTTAAATGTATATGTATATATAATAGGTGAGCTACTACTCCATGTAATTCGCATTTTTGTGACCCAAAGGTTTGAGGCTAACATTCAGCTGAGTTTAGGGCTCCTGGCACTTGCGCACTTAATGGAACTTCCATTGTACAGGATTGTCTAGGGAGAGATCAACATAAAAACTACTCGTGCTGAAAGCGAGGCAGATCTCTTCCCAATACAAAAGGGGTTAGTGGGAGGAAGGAGTGGACCATGCCCTGAAATGTTCAAGACAGATCACTGTCTGGAATAATGAGATTCGGGAATAGGCATTACTGTGTATGATGCTGAATCTGCATGTCCAAGTGCTACTTGATAAAGTAGTTGATAAGGAAGGGCAGCTTTACAACTGTAATGGTCAGCTGAAATGAGATTTACAATCTCCTGATCATTTGGTTGAGATAACAAGATAATTAGGACAATCCTTTGTCCAAGAAACCAATGACTGAGAGGGTGTTGCGACTCTTGTTCTCCATGTTATGAACAAAATACTGAAAAGTATTTTTCACTAGTTTAGTCCAATAAAATACTGGAAAGTATTTTTGTGATGACTACTCGATCATCCCAAGTTAAAACAGTCACTGATTTGCATTGTCACTGATTGAAAGAAAGTAGCAACCTTTTGGGTAGTATTTCCCTTTACAATATTTGCACTGAATGGTGGGATTATTTTCTACTATATCATCAAAGTTATGGCAGTTGTTTGGTCAAGAAACCAATAATAAAAGGGACTTGCAATGGGAAAGTGCTTGATAGTTCCAAAAGCAAGAGTCACCAAAGATCACTCACCATTATCGGAATAGCAACAGTTCTACTAAACTGACCATAGAGTGCTACAGAGAAACTGTCACATCAAGGGTGCCCGCAGGAAGGGGCAAGGGGGTCACTTGACCCTCCCCTGGATTTTCAAAAAGAAAAAATTACTAGATGTGTAAAATTCTTCTACTATGTTATTGGAAAATCATAAGGTATTTGTATTTCGATTTCATAATCTTTTCAAACTTGAGTTACTTGACCCCATAATTTTTTCTGCGGGTGCCCTTCATGTGACAGTTTCTCTGTAGCACTCTATGGTCCAGCTCTTCCTCCTACTAACCCCTTTTGCATTGGGAAGAGATCTGCCTCGATTTCAGCACGAGTAGTTTTTATTTGGATCTCTCCCTAGACAATCCTGTACAATGGAAGTTCCATTAAGTGCGCAAGTGCCAGGAGCTCTAAACTCAGCTGAATGTTAGCCTCAAACCTTTGGGTCACAAAAAGGCGAGTTACAGGGAGTAGTAGCTCACCTATCAGTTCTACAAGGCCCCAGGTTGCTCTGAGACAAGTGGTTGCCCTGACAACTTGCCTCCCTCCTCGGAAAGAATCTCTGCTGTCCCACAAATGCTACCAAAAGATGAATCATAAAGCATGAAAGCTGGCAATCAGACCACCACTCTCACCAGTCCTCTTCAACACACATACTATAGATCTAAGTCACCTTGATAATCCAATAAGAAGTCATGTGTTAATATTTGGTGATGAAACTTTGGTGCAAATCAGAGACTCTAGCAATGTTGAAATCAAAAGCAAGATGCAACCATATCTAGCACGTTGAGAAAATACTGTAATGACACAGGAATGTTCATCAGTCATATAAAGCTTGGGCCATGTTCTACACACTCATTAACAGGCACGCTGATGAGGACAAACCATCACCATTATTTGCAGGTATTGCTATTCTTCTGAAAGAAACCCTGCAGTGCCTGAGAGTAGAGCTTGACAGACAACTTCAACAGCCAGGTTATACCATGATAATCAGATTTATCAAAGGTATCAATGCTAAAGTTGTAGTAGTAAATGGAGCTGAAGAATTTCGCCTGCTACTGATGACACTATCAGTGCTATGCAGTTAGATAAGATTGAAGAGATGCAAAATACCTGTTTAAGACTGGTTACAGGATGTACTTTAGCTCACATGAAGGTCGTATTATACATTACAGGCCTCAGCAGCATCACAGAGCACTAAGAGCACTTACAAGCAAAATTCTTCACTACGGCCTTGCAGTGTAAAGACAATGAACTTCATCATCGAGTAACTGCACTTTTCATTTGGGATATTCCAACTCCATAATGACCTCACAGATATCAACTAAGCTTGGGTTTACCTGAAAAATACTCCGAGAGACAGTCATAGGTGGATAGGTGTTATACAGTCGCCTCTGAGATAACTGTCCACCAGAAAACTTCACATCCCCCACCCCATATGGAAGACACATCTGACACCATTGCGATACCGAAATCAGTATAGACAAAACATATATAGATTTGGCAGATAGTGAAGCAGAAAAAACCTTCAGCACCCAGTTAAAGACCAAGATAGTCAGTAACTTTGCATCATAGTTGTTCTTATATACAAATAGTGAGAGAGTTTGTTGGTCATTCATCGTTTTATGGAACAACAACATTCTGCATAGAAGGCTCGTAGAGCATTCAAACGTTCCACCAGAAACACAAAAATAGATCTGGAACCATATGACAAACTTTCCTCTATATTGTTTGAAGCAGTGAACTATAAATATTCAATGCCACCAACATAATATTTGGGACTAAAACTGAAAGAGTACTGCCTAAAATTCAGGGGGGCTGGTCCCCAGATGGATGACAGAAAGCAAATCAACAATATGGTACAACGATTATCTCGATGCAGGGGTAAGGATAAACGCGGAAACTAGCAAGCTCGAAATACAAGCCCTCAAGTCAAACCCGGTACAACTCTAAACTCTATCGACTCCATATTTACCTCCTCCGCACTAATAAGAAGAAAATTGTGGCTATGAAAGGACTTCATGGACATTCAGAGGGAATGAGACTGTTGGAAAACAATGTACTATATGGTATAGCTAGGAAAAGTATTATATGGGAAGTCAATATGACAGTATACAGCCAGAAGTTCACTGGTGATATTTGTATAGGAACTCCCCTCTGTCCGTGCAAGCCTTGGGATTGTACCTCGTATTCAACTCAACTCACAATTCACAACCTATTCTAAACACAGAATAGTAAAAAATTTATTGAAAACTCCTGCGAGAACAAAACGTTCTAGTAATAATAATGGAACCACGTGGTAAGCAACAAGTAAATTTTGTAAAGTTATCATCTTATAATTTTTATCAAAAAATTAAGGTTTTGATAGGTGAGAAAAGTTTTCGATTAGTTTTCGTCACATATTTTATTATGCAGCATGTTATACGATAAATTAAATATATTACATTTTACAATAGATGGCGCCACAAATGTTACTGTTGTATGTATTTAAGTCTTCCTAGTTTTCCTACTGAGCGAAAGAAGTGTTTCGAAATTTATGGAATAACTTTACACTTTCAAAATTATACCAGGACGACCTAATTTCAGTTAACAATGGTTATAAAACAATTTCATATTGCAAGAGATTTAAGGTTTATATCAAGATGTTTATGATATTAAAAATGCCTCTACATTATAATGTTTATGTTTCTTGGAAAGAATATATATGTATAGCTTCATATTGCTCCAACTAAGTTTACGAATCATAACTTTTTCCATACATTAAGTGCAATTGTTTAATCACTTGAACATAAAAGGATTTTACAACTAATGAAAAACATAAAATAACATGAAAACTGAAACATCTCTATCAGCACATTTAATTATAAATGTGAAGAATCGTTTGTATACTCAACCTATAAAACCTGACAAAGCAAACAGTTGAATTTGACTTAAACGAAATAAGATTGAATTTCCCAAAGAGTGGTCTCACTTTTGGCATTAGTCACAGCAAAGAATCTGTCACTAACACTTGCCATCGTCCGTTGGAATATATTTGGTGGATTAGGCTGACATTCATTTTGCAAATCAGTTGCAAGTGTGATGAAATTTAGGATTCTGACCTTTATGCCACTCAGGCGCTCTTTTCAAAGGCTTAGAGTAGTTCAGTGGAATCATCTCGGGGTTCTGGGCTGGCCAAGACAAATTCTGTGCGTTATTGTTGTAAATCACTGTTGAACACGACGTGCGAAATGATTACTTGTAGTATTGAATAAAGAGCAACCTAAACACGCGAACTACAGATCACATTTACAGGAACTCTGGTTTTTGTTCTTTATGTTGGCTTATCCAAGACTATTTATGAGAAGTGGAATTTCTCAAAATTTAGTGACAAGTGAAGAATCCAAGAATAGAGTAAGCCTCATGTTGCATTTGTAGTTTTGGTATTTAGAGATAGATCAGTGTTTTGTCTTATACATCTTGCTTGCTGAAGGCTTTAGATTAGAATAACATGTCAGTCTCATATTTTAAAAATATTTATAAATATAGATTACTTGTGGTGAGTAAAGGACTATTCAACCAACGTACACACACGTACTGGTCTGTTAAAAAAAGATGCATCCTTAAGTCACAAGAGGTCGCAAATTGGTTTTGCATGATACAACAGGCAAATTTTCAATAAACTCAAGATACACATTTTAATTCTGAAAGTTCATATATATAGCATATCACGCAGAAGATTGAAAAAAGGGAAACGGGTATATTCGTTTTTTTAAGTAAAGCATTACTAAACGATATAAAAAAATTATTGCGAGTACAATTTCTGTCAATTATATAAAATATCAAACATATGTCGTCACAGCGTGAGAGAGCCTGAAAATAAAAGAGAAATTATTCGAAATGTTGCAAGCGAAAAATAAGAAAGTCTAGTTATGTATCAAGTGCTGAAGTCTTGCAACGTTCGGTCCAGTATACATTCTTACAGTTCGAACTACATCAAAGTTTAAGGGAAACGCAAGCATTGTTTTTCTGTTTTGATAACATGAATTTGCTTAAGTTTCAGTCGTTTGGCTGAAACTTTGTTCAAAAACAGCAGAGACAAACGGTTACCGGATATCGTAACATAAACAAATGTGTGCAAAAGTTGGTAGTTAAAGAACCGTGTTCTCTGTAAATTATAGATAAGCTTAGACAAAAATGTAGTGGTCAGTATTATGCTATTCAGTTCTCTATACTTTTAAAACCTGTTTTGCTTAACGTTTCTGAATAAACCTTTTTTTTTATCATCAGAATTGTTCTTACGGTCGTTGTCTGTGCTTGTGCAAACATGGCATCTGAAACTTTTGTTTTATAGTATATATATATATATTTCACAGTTAGATACCTTAAATAATTAATTTATTATATCAAAATCACAACTGTTGTTCTATGCGTTGGCCAAAAAATGCTGGTTAAGAAATTAAATATTGTTTCTTAATAATGGGTTATTTTTTCTTATGCTTGATGTTATTTTGCTTTTTTAATAGATGTAATTATCCATTATTTCTAACTAAAATTAAGCTAAACGTATAGATGAGAACTAAAAAAGTAAGTTATAAGTTTATGTATCAAATTCTATGTAACAAACTTAATGGAACTACATAATCACATGACTCCAGTGGCACAGCGGTATGTCTGCAGACTTACAACGCTCGAATCATGGTTTCGATACCCGTGGTGGGCAGAGCACAGGTAGCCCATTGTGTAGCTTTGTACTTAATTACAAACAAACATAATCACATAAATCAACACACTAAAACCATTTGAGCTACTCTTTCATCAACGAATAGTAGGATTGACCTTTATGTTATATCGTCCCCGCAGTGTAATGGCAAGCATATTCAGCGCCGTTTTTTGGATCCCGCAACTCTAAGATTACAATTTGAGTGTCCTAACCATCAAGCTATTTGTTTATAGTATAGAAAAATAAAACACTAGGTGTGTATGCATAGTAAAATACTGCTGCGAAATATGATGGTCTGAAAGGTGTATTGTAACGATTTTAGAGTATGATGGAGTGGGATGTATAATGAGAGTACGCTGATCTGGGATGGATATTGTAAATGTTTTAGGATATTCACAATTAACAATAAGACAAATCGTATGGGCGTATCTCGTTTGGATATGTGTCAATGGAATAATAATTCTATTGTTTCTTTTATGTGGTTCGTTTGTTTTGAATTTCGCGCAAAGCTACACTAGGACTATCTGCGCTAGCCGTCCATAATTCAGCAGTGTAAGACTAGAGGGAAGGCAGCTAGTCATTACCACCCACCGCCAACTCTTTGGCTACTCTTTTACCAACGAATAATGGGATTGTCCGTCACATTATAACGCCCCCACGGCTGAAAGAGCGAGCATGTTTGGTGGGACGGGGGTTCGAATCCGCGACCCTCAGATTGCCAGTCGAGCGCCCTAACCACCTAGCCATGCCGGGCCCCATTTTTTTTTTTTAATGTGGGAAGTGGATCCAAAACTGTGTGTGTTTCTTGACGTGGAGATTCTAAAATACAAAACATCTGCTAAAGAACGAGGAACTAAAAATGAAAGCGTGATTAATGCGTGGTTGAAAATGGGAAGAAGAGAAATAACCGAAGTGACTCTGCAGAAAAATGGCGAATTGTAAGAGAAACAATTTTGATATTATGGTTAAAAATATTATAAAAGTGAACGAAACTCCTTTGCCAAAGAACTAGATGAAACATTTGAAAATAACGTGTTCGTTGGGGGTATAATTGTTTGTTTGTCATTGAGCGCAAAACTACACACAGTAGGCTAGCTAGATGTGCTGTGTCCAACGTAGGTATCGAAACCCGATTTTTGATGTTATTAGCTCTCAACCTCACCGCTGAGCCACCAGGGGCAAATATATATGTATATCAATGAAGCCAAAATGTCAAAGAATTCAAATAATATGATATATTGATTGGTAGTTACATTAAAAAAAAAATATTTTTTTGCTTAAAATAATATTTTGTATAATTCCGTGATGACTTCACATTTCTAAGCTGATTACTTCCAATGTGATATAGCAGAGACTTTACACTAAGACTAGCCAAGACCTCGGGAAGCCAAGTAGGCCTGCAGTTTTAAGGATTTACATGGACTTGAGAAAAGTTATTTGAATGACAAATTACGCAGCAGTACTTTGAAATAGGGCACTAAAGAATCAGCCGGTAGCAAATTTTGCACTTTAGTTTTCTTTTTTACTAAGCTTTTATATTAAAAAAACACAGAAAATAGATACTTGTATTTTAAAAGATTGAAGTTATATTACATTTTTAGAGCCTAATATGTTTTCGTGCAACTTCTTCCAGCCAACCCTTTACACATAGCGTATACTTTCTTACATTCATTCACCCCTTTGGTGTAATAATAATAAAAGAAGAAGAAACGTTTTAAATAACCCTGGATGCCAACAAGGGAACAATACCATATACCACGTAGAGAAATATGTAAACAACCATTCAGTAAAAAATTCGGAACATTATTATATTTACAGTTATGTTAGATGAAGAACAGATAAAGAATAATTTAGTTTTAGTAAATGTTGCCTTTAAAAGATGACTGTTCAATACACGATTATATATACTTAATAACTAATTAAGTTCAACTGAATTATAAGTGACACGTCATTAATACTTACAAAGAAAAGGGGGCCCGGCATGGCCAGGTGGTTAGAGCGCTCGGCTCGCAATCTGCTACTCGCGGATTCGAATCCCCGTCTCAACAAACATGCTCGCCCTTTCAGTCGTGGAGGCGTTATAATGTGACGGTCAATCTTACTATTCGTTCGTGAAAGAGTAGCTCAAAAGTTAGCAGTGGGTGGTTATGACTAGCTGTCTTCCCTCTAGTCTTTCACTGTTAAATTAGGTAAAGCTAGCGCAGATAGCCCTGGTGTAGCTTTGCGCGAAATTCAAAACAAACCAAAATTTTGGCCATCTATCTTGTGAAAAGAGATATTGATTTTGATTTGGGTCTTGAAGCTCATAAGATTTTGACTTGGCCACCTTTCTTAATTTCAAATCCTTATTTATTATCTCGTTAACGGTATGAAGGGATATATTCAACTTTAGGGAACCAGGAAATATGTCTAGCAACATCACAATGGTTTTCTTGGTCAGAGGGTTCTCTTTCATAGCTATAACCTTCACATTTCAGATAAGGATGTTATTCTTGATTGGTTGGCAGTGTAGCTTCGGAGCTGCTCTACGTTCTTCTGTGCGAGTTTTATTTTATTTCCATGGAGAATGTTGAAATGTTGTATTATTTGTACAAATATCATTCTTAGATAAAAGGTGGTATATAAATTCCCAATAAAAAACGTCACCCATGGAATTTAAGATGTGCAATTCGCTCTTATAAAATTGCTATTAACCATCTGAATTATCTATACATTACAATGCTTTCTGATAGACAATCTACCGAAGGAAACAAAAGATACATATATCAACTGAACGCAGTTCTATGGTTTTTCCAGTTCGAAATGGGCTCACTGCACCTTCGTAAAGATTAAATTATGTCATAATGTACAAACGTTAACGACAAATCATGAACTCTGTTATTTCTTATAGCAAGCAATATGTAAGATTGTTTATACGGTATTTTAACGGACTTTGTGCTATTAACTGACTATGGTCATCACCATAGGGGGTTCGTTTCTGTTCATGGTACATCTTTCTTAGATATGTATATATATATATATGCACGTGTTGTGACGATAATTCGACGATGAACGTTTACGTTAAAATTATCGTTCAAGCAAGTTTTAAAAATAAACTGGATACTACTTACTCATTATTTAATTGAAGCTTATGTGTGCATTGCATTGAAACGTATGTAAATCCATTTTAATAGCTCTTTTGCATCTCATTATTTAACATATAATACACCTACTTCTATTTGAATCCTTCAGTATAATACTGTATCGAATGGGCTCAGAGTATGTAGGCGTGAGAACCCAGCCACAGCCTTCTAAAGCGCACTTATTTGCCTCTGAGTAAATGAAAATATGAAAGATCTATTCTGGCCAGAACGTAGTTTTACAGTATGAAGTTTACCTGATCAGCACAAAGTAGAACGGTATGCTACTTGTTCATTCCTTTTGTACTGAAAAACGGAACAGTCGTTCAGTGTTTTTGAGTTTATTACGGTTGTGCTAAAGATATTGGTTTCACTTTTATACTGCAAGTAGACACGGAGGCTCGTGGAATTAATATTTATTTAGTTTCAAAAGAGGGTTCCTTTTCACTTCTAGACGTCCCCCGGTGGAACAACAGTAAGTCTGCGGACTTCCAATGCTAACATCCGGGGTTCGATTCCCCGCGGTAGACACAGCAGATAGCACAGACCCCTTCCCCCCTGGCGACGCTCCTGCAGATACCTTTATCGTACAACGTACAATATTACAGATATTAAAACTAGTGAGAGATTACTGCTAAAGGTTCTTTAGAAAATCTGAAACAAATTCAGAAAATCTGTCCAAAATATTCTGATAAAAAGTATTTTATAAATTAATAAAAGGGCTTAGTACACAATATCTCACAATACTTAACTATATTTCTGGAGGATTTACCAGCTATTTTTAACTTCTATAAATGGTATTAGACATGTTTTTTAGTGGCAGGTAAGATTTACAGAAATGTGTGTCTGTCACGATCCTGTTTCACAGGCTGGATTATTCAATCTCGACAATCCCAGTTTTGCCTCCATCTCAGTACGAATCGTTTTCTATCACCGCATTTTTGAATTTTTTTTTTAGTTTAGAACTAACGGGAAAACTACAAAATATGGAGCTAAAGATCGAATTCTTTGTCTTTATTTATTTATTCTAGTAGACGGGGAGGGAGGGGGGGCGTTTTTCAAAAGCTTTATTTCGTATATTACGGTGGTCTACCGTTAAGTTTCGTAGCACTGCTGTTTTATCATTTAGCATGGTATTAATCAAGAACTTTGTTGTCACGCGTAATGGATCTTTCACGTTCGTGACATTTGTGTGCTGTTCAAAACGCCTTCACGAAGACTGCACAATATCTACAGAAGACGTTTATGATGTAAAATAAGAAAAAAAATTAGCCAATTAAATAAGAATAACTAATGAGTAACTGGGACTGGTGTCGTTCTTAAAAAACAAAAACAAAGTTTCCTTAATAGAAATTGAACCTCTAGCTATCACACCCAAGCTACGAAATATCGTTAACTTTAAACACAGTGCAAAAAATTGTATGTTAAAGGGTTTTAAGGCTTATATTAATAAAGTAAGTTGTACAGAGTGTATATTGTTTAGCCAGTTCAAAAATGCACACAACATACATAATTGTTCTTCTCGAGGTTTAACAAGTGACTTGGATTGAAGTTTGTGGCACATTTCTAAGATAAATCTT
>NW_013665633.1:1460616-1495676 GCF_000517525.1 Limulus polyphemus | reverse complement strand
CTATCACACCCAAGCTACGAAATATCGTTAACTTTAAACACAGTGCAAAAAATTGTATGTTAAAGGGTTTTAAGGCTTATATTAATAAAGTAACTTGTACAGAGCGTATATTGTTTAGCCAGTTCAAAAATGCACACAACATACATAATTGTATAAATAGTACGTCAGTGTTCTTCTCGAGGTTTAACAAGTGCTTGGGTTGACGTTTATGGCACATTTCTAAGATAAATCTTGTTGACAGTTTCCTCTGAAATATTACGCCTAAACAATTTACATGGACGAGCATTGTCAAATAATAACCAGTCAGAAACATTATTAATAGGTTTTCATAAAGATAATCACATTTTATTACTGAAATTAGACATTGGGCTCGGCATGGCCAGGTGGTTAGGGCGCTCGACTCGCAATCTGAGGGTCGCGGGTTCGAATCTCTGTCACACCAAACACGCTCGCCCTTTCAGCCGTGGGGGCGTTATGATGTGACGGTCAATCCCACTATTCGTTGGTAAAAGAGTAGTCCAAGAATTAGCTGTGGGTGGTGATGACTAGCTACCTTCCCTCTAATCTTACACTGCTAAATATAGCCCTCGTATAGTTTTGCGCGAAATCCATAATAAACAAACAAAAAAATTAGACATTTGTTATTATGAAATTCAGATGTTATTTTGTAAATAGATTGATAAAAAATAATGACCTCTAGAATATCCCACGAGCTTCTTGAAAACTGTACAATAATATAATTTCCAAAGACATGCTATGAATGTTTGTTTGTAATTAAGCACAAAGCTACACAATGGGCTATCTGTGCTCTGCCCACCACGGGTATCGAAACCCAGATTCTAGCGTTGTAAGTCCGCAGACTGCGCCACCAGGGCGCCATTTACAAATGAAACAAGTCACTTTGCAAGGTTTTTGCTGTTGAAGAAAATTCATTGAAAATAATGGGAATTCAAAGTAAATATTACAATGTAGAAGGTAATGACTGAAAATTGTTCTCATTACGCGTAAGATAAATTTTTTTGCATTAAAACCTTCAAAATGCACCCATAAAGGGGTGTGATCAGATGTTTAATTTTAATTTTTACTTTTCTTCCTGATTCATTTTCATCACTTTGTTCTTTAATCTTTCTATCAGCCATTGAAACACATTTTTTAAGCGTACCAATAAATATTATTTTTTTATATTATTATTTTGCTTTTTTGGTAAAGGAACTTGCTTTCGAATAAATGTCACAACTATTTGTAATTTGCAATCCGAACGAAACCTCAACTTAACCATTAATCCTCATGTTCTCAAACTGTGGGGTGCACACCCTCTGAGAGGGGAAGGGCCTCACTAGTTAAGGAAAACTTCTTGTCTGTTCATAATATTTTTATTAGATAAGTATTATCCTTCATAAACATTCTAGAATCTATGAAAAAGTACTATTTCTTAGAGAGGATGCGGGAAAAAGAATTTTGGGGACCTCTGAACTAAACGGTCATGAGTAGACCTCATGATTCAGGCATAGCTATACCTAATTAAGAATTATTGACTAATAGTAGAGCAACACGCAACCTACACTTGGATCCTAAGCTGCTATCGAATAGTTGGACTGACTGTTACATTCATATCACCCCATATTTCTACTCGAACCTTGGATCTTGTGATATACAACCAGATAAATTAACCCTTAGACCATGCCTGGCTCTGTAAATCTTACAAAATATCATTGCTCGACAACATGCATAGCATTAACCTCCTAATAACTAATGATCAAAAGATACTGTTTTACAAATACGCATAGCAACAACGACAATTTGCTTTAAAATATCTATATCCAAAGTGGATCGCGCAACGAGCTTTTTTTTTTTCTTTTTCAAATAAACCAAAGCAGCTCTTAGCATTATGCGTGATAAGAGTTTAAAACATAGGTCGGAGCTAGAAATATTAGACATTGGATTATCGAAACATTAAAATAAACTTTTTCAAAAGAGATGTTGAAGAGTTTCATTTCAGTAGAAAACAAATTATCTTTACTTTCAATACAAAGTTAATGAAAATGTTTCAGATTTTATACGTCTTTCTTAGAGGTAAGCTGAGTCATCAGCCTCGTACTTCTGTGTAATTACGAATACAACATGCATATTTTGCATGATACTAATGTGTAGTAAAATGTTTAAAGTTTCCTTGTACACCAGAACGTTTTTCTAGCCTTTGTAAGACGGACATCTAAATTAAAAATGTTTCGAGAAACTCAAGTGTACATGAAAGTCACGTGGTGGTGGCAAGGGCTTTCTGGCACAAAGCTACTGAGCTTAAGTGTGGATCGAGTTAAGCCTAAAGACAATATCGTATTTTTTCATTTTAATTTTTTAAAATTAATTTTTATCAGTGAAATCTATATGGTATGTTCTAATATATTAATCGTTCTATTAGTTTACCAACGCGCTGAAGAATCGCTTGTAACAGATTTCCTGTCTTGCATTAATTACATTCGCCTTCGGAGGAGGCGAGGACGAGGGTATTGCAGTCGGGTTCGTGTGTGTGTGTGTGTGTCTGTCTGTCTGTCTGTGTTTCTGTATCTCGAAAATTATTAGACCTATGTATACGAAAATTTTACACAAGATGGGAAGTCCGTATGAGACAGTCCTCACTAAATTTGGTCTGGATCCGAATTCTGGATCACTTTGAAGTATTTTATATAATAGGGAGATAGGGTATTTTCGCGGTTTTGGGGGTTAATAACTCATGGGCACATTAAGGTTTGAGACTCCTCTTCGCACTACAAAAAATGATTCGGATCGTTGATCCTTCTGGATCTGAGAAGGAGTTTCTGAAGGTGAAATTTGACGTTATCCAATATAAAAACTAAAAAAAAAAGCGGCGGGACGAGGGTGTGCATTTTCTCTGATTGCCTTTGTTCAACTCTATACTTTTCTGAGTGTAAATGCAGGAAGTAGAACTACACGTGGTTAAAATGGTGGAAGATTTTCGGAACAGCGTGTATTGGATACATACACGAAATTTGCGATATACCAGAATGACGACGTCACTGAACCAATTGTATAATATTCCATTCACAGATAACAGATTTCGAAGGAAATTGGACGCCATATGAAAACTTTCGTATACTTATATATTCTGTATATATTAAAAAGTAATTTTCTTAGTTACTAATACTTACATTTTATCAATACAGTTTGTTTAACTTATTATGATATTGAAGTATAATATTACCAATACACTGTGTCTATAGCCCGAAGAGATATTTTGTATCTCAGATGAAGGTATAAAACTGTTTTATTTTCGTCTATTTCATCCATAAAAAAGGGCAAATAAGTGAGAGATGTTGTTTTAATGTAAAACGTTACAATGGGCTATCTGCATTGTGTCCATCGCGGAGAATCTAACCCCGGATTTTAGAGTTGTAAGTCCGTAAACTTACTACTAACCTATATTTTGTATTTTCCGACACGTGGTTTAAACGGTCAGGTTAGGAACTCCAAAGTTCTTGCACACCTTCCCTCATTTAGAGGTTCTGAACAGAGGAAAGAAAACCAATCGACAGCATCCACCACATGTGAAGCATATATGTATTTAATTTCATTAGCCAAGTGAAAACTTAAGTTTTCTAATGTGATTGTTAAATTAAAAGTCACGGATGTAGCTTAGAGACACAATCAAGGCAAACATTCATTTATATTTAATAAATTAATCCTTTAAAATGTTTGTTTTGTATTTATTATTCGAGTTTCCCATTGTAGAAGCAAGTGCTATCAAAATACTCACTTACCAACCGATATGCTAGGCCTGGCATTAATAATACTAAATATCCTTTTTAAAGTTATTCTCATAAAAAAACTTTTTGGGCCAAAAGAACCGATAATGAAATTGCTCAAAGTGTTATCTTTAGAAACAGGCTTCAAACACTTGAGGTTGTGGCGATTGGATATTGATCATTGTCATGGTTGATGACGTATACAATCACCTAAATTTAATTACTAACTTAAAAAAATTAACTAATTAGTAATTAATCTCGGTTGATCGTATATCTACTAACCTTATTACGGAATTTAAGTAATTAAATTGAATGAAAATATGAATATATTCAATAATTAATATTTTTTGTCCGTTGTTGCTAAGTGAGAAGCTGCACAATGGGCTATCTGTGCTATGCCCTTTCCAGCGATCAAGTCTGAAATTTTAGTGTTATTAGATATAAAACTTACTGCTGTGCCACCTGGGGGTGGGGACATAGATCTGAATGGAAAGATCTTGTTTCCTGAGAATCGTTCATATTTTAAAATTGAATATAAAGAAAATTTGAGTGTTTGTTTTTTAACAATATTTTTTTAATGCACATTTTTTTTGGAACTGTTTTAAGAAATGTTAAATGATAATATAATATATATAGAACGCTCGGCTCGCAATTTGCGGGTCGTGAGATCGAAACCCTTCTCGGAACATGTCCGCCTTTTCAATCGTGGGGGTCGTTATAATGTGATGGCCAACCCCATAATTCGTTGTTCAAGAGTACCTAAAGAATTGGCGGTGAGTGATGTGGAGTAATTGCCTTCTCTCTCTAGACTATCACTTCAAAATTAAGGACGATTAGCGGAGATAGCCTTCGAGTAGCTTTGCGTTAAATTCAACAATAAATATTTTCACATCCAATATTTCCTTGTTTTTTCTTTAAGGAGAGACAATTTATTGAGTATTCACAGATGAAATAAACTATAAAGAAATATAAAATGCATGATATCTAAAAGGTTATTAGGAAATATTCACTATATTGCATCATATGTTACTTATATTTAGTATAATGTTCCTTACCTTATGTTTGAAAGAAACCGGATCCTTTCGTATTGTAATTCTGGTAGTTTTTGTGCTAAACTTTTGATCGATATTTTCGAAGCAAGAATAATCTTAGTTCGGTCGACAATGTTTTATAGGGATTCGAGATACAAGTTGTTAGAGAATATAAGACAGCATTTTGAAGGATTTAAGGAGCCGAGAAGGAAAGCGAGTGTTTGTGTGTAAGACGTTTATTACTATCTTGTGTATGATTTAATCTTAGGAGGTAGGAAGTTTTAGGTTTCAATTTGATATTAATTTATTGTATGGTGTAATTTAGTTTAAATAAGTAATTTACGTGAAAAATGTGACACTGGTATTTATACGGCGACCCTACTCTCCCACTTTGAATGATAATTAAAAAACAAAGAATGGAGAGCAATATATATATATATATATATATATAATTCTATATTTGTACGTAAAGTCTCAACCCCTCATAAGATGTCCCTCTGGTGACGTATGTACCAAAAAATGTACATAAACTGATTTGCCACATCTACAGGATATGGTCCTAATACTATGTGTGTTATAAACCAAATGTGTCAATTGCATCTGGTTAAGTCATCTTTAGACTGAAGGTTTGTTAATTAGGGAATGTTTATGTTCATATGGTTAATCTTTAACTTGTTATCCAGTTTGAGAGTTTCTAAAAACAAATCTATAATAAGTGTCATCCATATAAATGTGGTAGAAAGGTGTTAAAAGGATTTCGGAAATGTGAAAAAAAACAACCTATATTAAGTTAAATAAATGTAAGCTAAGCATATAAGGTTTTACAACGCTACAATTCGGGGCTTTATTCCCTCGGTAGACACAGCACAGATAGCTAACTTTGCGTTATAAAATAAACTAAACAGAATAAACTTTCAACAACAAAATATTACACGATGGTAAATTACAAAACTTCTCTCGATAAAACGTTTTGCTTTTTTAAAACTCATGCTTTTTTTAACGTTGTTATATTACTTTAACAATTATTCTTGTTTCTGAACAAAACTTTTATTTAAAATGATTATGCATATTTCATCCTTTACTGGGATTTCTCTTTGAGTAACAGACCTGACCTTACAAGCGGTAGTAATTCTTTTCCATATTTGTTTGAGACATAAAACCTAATTTTCATGACTGGATCTTTTAGTGAACAATGTGTAATTGGTCCAGCAAAGTCATAATCATGTTTAGCTGACACACAATTGTTGGCTATTTATAAGTGTTCATACGAACAGTATTTTTATGAATTATTTAAGAGGCACAGCTATTAAAAATCTCTACGCATTCCCGTATAATTTATGTGCAATACTCGGGACTTGTAATATGCAATTGGAAACGGTGAAGATATTTTTTTTCGCTACTTTTTTTATTAGTTCTTGAAAATAATTTATTTCATATTACACATGTTTCGGTGATGTTGAATTTAACCCCATGCTTTTTTTCATTGCTAAACTTTTTTCTTTCTAGGCGTATCACGCTGACTGCTCCGACATGTTATTTGTGATATTTCAATTTTAATTGCTTAGGATTCATTGCACATATCTTGTAATATTTATTTTTATCAAGTTTGTGTTTCCCCCTTTTACTGCACAAATTGAAATATTACATCCAACACTAATATAAAACACACCTTCATTGTGAAAATAATTTAAATGGCTGTTCTCAATTGGTTGTGTGTAAACTTTAGCTTTTCTCATTCTGCAGAGAAAAAGTTCCAAATCAAGAGGCTTACAAACACCCATTATAGGTAAATGTTCGTTAGTTTTCACTGTACTAAAATGGCACAGAAGAATAACAGTATGAGACTAAAAGGTAATTGCATGACCAGCTTCGACTAATGCGTGCTTAACTTTAATGTTAATCATTTGATAACGTGACACTAGTAGATATGGAATTTGCTCCTACGCTGAAGAAGTTATTGCCTTTCCTTTTTATGGTGAAAGTACGAAGTCCAAAGTAATTACTATTCAACTGAATATGACCCGCAATACACCTAATTATCTGTAATGATCTACCAATAGATGATATTTGGATATCAAAATCTTAAAATTATTATTACGTCGTTTGTGTGCCTTTTGAAATGTTTATTGGTAATTTTATCCAATATGTATATTTCATTTGTACATAAAGTAATTTAGAAATACTCTGTTATAAAGAAAGTACCTGCATATATTATATATCTAATCGTTTATTTATATAAATACATTAACAAATGGGTGTTGGCTTTGCGTTTCATACTTTAAGCTTTCATTGGAATCAATTTTGGTTCAAAGTGGTCGTTAGTCAGTGCTCAAAAACGGTTAGGCTATCAATTACACGAAAACCTATCGGTTCTGTAGAGTGATTTATCGCCACGGCGAAATGAGCTTATTTCCATTTAAGCCTATAAATAAGAAATTTCTTCTTAGGTTCTTAGAATTATATCCATACAGGTTGTAACGTTTCCATTGTTTGGAGGGTTCTTTTGGATTATTCAATAAAACGATGCAAAGTCCAGTCCCAACCGACTAACAAACTCGCTAACTCAATAATCAATCAACCACTGTAGCTATTCAATCAACAATCTCTTGTGAAACGCATTTTCATGTCATTGAGATCGTTTCCTACAGTTTCAAGAAAATTTTATTCATTATTTATTACACGTTCATTACGTCACGTAAAAACTCCCTCTAGCCAGAAATAATAAAAACCCACAAAAAAAAACAAAAAAAACAATGGCCTACAACATACGTATATAATTAGGTATGTAAGTTGTAATGTTATAGTTATTACACATCAATTAAATAATAAATATGTATTAACTAACCAAATACCTTGTTTCTCTGATATATATTCGGGGACTTATTTCTTTTATACATTAATTTCCCTGAAGCCTTATTTCCTAGCAGTTAAATAAGTATTAGCATATACATAATGGAATTCTCCTTTCCCACGGTTGATAAAATAGAAAAAAACAAAAAAAACGAATGAAATGGCTACTTTTATCCAACGCTTTGGACATTGTATATTCTCTAAGATTTAACTATATTCAAACTCTGGATCACATGTTAACCTTCAAAAGATTAGGAAAATGAATAAACATATTTATACACTATCGCAGAAGTGTATTTTACAAGGAATCAAATATATTTTGCTTAGGGAAGTGCCCCCAATGGCACAGCGGTATGTCTTCGGACTTACAACGCTAGAAACCGGGTTTCGATACCCATGGTGGGCAGAGCACTGATAGCCCACTGTGTAGCTTTGTGCTTAATTTCAAACAAACAAACAGAAGCTTAGGGAAGTGAATAATACAAATGAAACAATGTAAAAATATCTTTAAAATATTGTAAAAATTCTGTTAATGTTAATTTAAAAGAAATAAATAAAATCACTTATACATAAAAGCATAAATGCCGGTTTCACATCTTCCAGGATATTTTACAGTTTCTTAAGTAAGGATCTCTCTAACAAGACCTACTTAACAATGTAAAACTTCCCGCCTTTTTCGAATTTAAAGTTATATATATATATATATTTTAAACTCTCTCTCTGTGTTAAATTATGTAACATTTAATGCGATGTTAAATTTATTAATAATTTAATTTTCATAATCTTATATTCTTTCCACAAGAACATCAAAATGGAAATACTTGGAAAAAAGATTCTTGTGACGTATGATATTTTCCCATCACACACTTATTAACGTGTTTGTTAACAGTTAATGGACTATTATTTGCATTTTTGACTTGAAATTTAGGTAAATATATTCTTAAACGTACGTTTAACGTGTCTCCAATGTGTTTGCTTACAATAAATACAAGATAATACATAAAAAAATATTAGGTGAATTACAATTAAATCTAGTATTTGTAAATACGTGTGGTATATTTAGTGTATGCTATATAACCTTTCCCAGAAATATAACAATTTGATTTACTGAAGGAAAAAATACCTGCATCAGGTTCCTTTGCTTTATTCTTCTGACTTAAGATAGCATACAAACTTCTGAGTTGTGTTCTTGATTTGTTTATTTTCAAACATGGATTTTAAAGTTTTATCTGAAATTCTTTCCAATTGTTTTTGGATGTCATTATTAATAATTTTAACTCCAGCGTAATTAATTTATTATTCTTTTATACTATCTTCATGATTGTTAATTTCCCTTTTAACCTTAGTTAACTCAAGACCTCTTTCTATTACATTTTCTGGTTAATGACACTTCCTGAGGTAAACGACCAGGTGGTTAGGGCACTCGACTCGCAATCTGCGGGTCACGGGTTCGAATTCCCGTCCCAACATACATGCTCGCCCTTTCAGCCGTGGGGGCGTTAAAATGTGACGGTCAATCCCACTATTCGTTGGTAAAAGAGTAGCACAAGAGTTGGCGGTGGGTGGTGATGACTAGCTGCCTTCCCTCTAGTCTTTCACTGCTAAATTAGGGATGGCTAGCGTAGATAGCCCTCGTGTAGTTTTGCGCGAAATTCAAAACAAACAAACAAACAATCCTAAGGTAAAATCTTAATTCCATCTTTCAAAGAAGTGGGGAACGCTTACTTTCCCCTGCAAATTCGTTTCGTTTTTCTGTGTTTGAATGGGCTTATATGTTGTTGTTATATGCCAGCATATAACTAAATGTTTCAAACATTCAACGAATCAACTAAATAATACACAACTGAATGAAATCATGCCACCAAAAATTGCGAGAAAATTTTTTGTTTGTTTGAGAATTTTAAGCGATTCGTGTCTTAGCTTGTGAGCCTAAATAAAATGGGCTGTTTTAATTCTAAACTGCTTTGTGTGAAGATTAACTAATTTATTTGTTGACTCTCGCACAAAGCTCCTTGAGGACTACCTGCGTTAGCCATTCATAATTTTCAAGTAATAGATTAGAGGAAAAGCAGCTAGTCAACACCACTCACCGCCATCTTTTTTGCTACGTTTTACTGTGGGATTGACCGTCACTTTATAACCCCCCACGGCTGAAAGGATGAGAACGTCCGGTGACGGGTTTGATCTCGTGATCCTCAGATATAAGTCGAGCGCCCTGACCACCATATCATGCCAGCCCACACTCACTAGTAATGTAAACTATAGGCTATACTCACATAATGCTTGGTAGCAGTCAAGGTGGAAATGTTTGAGGACGAAACAAGAATTGGACGAATAAAGCAAAAACGAAACTGGTGTAAACACTACTCCAGAGAAGAGTGCAAATAAAAAATCATTAGTACTGTAAAATATAGGTCAATATGTTGTAGTATAGTTAACAAGATTATTTTACCAACATTTTTACGTCATCCTCATTTTATGGTAACTTCACAATCTGCCTTTAAGCTCTACACAGCAAAACACAGCATTCTTATCAGTGGAAACAAAAAACACATAAGCAGAGTAAATTGACGTAAATTGTTTAACAAACATGTATGGTCATTCTGGGCTTTTAATATTGAATTACTGAGTCCTGTTGCCGTACGTTTCTCGTACGCAATCTACGTATATAATTTCGAACCTCTGACCACAGAGAGACAACCAGTTGAGCAACTTATTGCTATATTGTATATATGATATTAATTAATTAATTTTTACTTTTGTCAACTACTTATTATTACTATTATCGCCAATATAACATAGCCCAAATAACATATAACATGCGAAATGCAACTGATATATCATTAGATTAATGATACATATAATTTGGCAATATAATTCACTTTAATATTTTATTAAAATAGGCAAGCCAATGAAAACTTGGTTATTCATAATACAAGATATAAATAAAGTGATATATATTATCAAGGCGATGCGTCGCCCGTAATTATGTATCAAAGTGAGACTTCTCACGTAGCTAATTATTATCAGAGTGCAACTTCTCATGTAACTAATTATTATCAAAGCGAGACTTCACATACGATTAAATAAATATACTTAGAGTGAGACGTTGCACATAACTAATTATGTATTATCAGTTGACTCGCAATCTGCGGGGCGCGGGGGTTTCGAATCCCGTCTCCGAATATGCTCACCCTTTCAGTCGTGGAAGGATTATAATGTGAAGGACAAGCCAACTATTCGTTGGTAAAAGAGTAGCCTAAGAGTTGGTGGTGGGTGGTGTTAACTAGCTACCTTCCCTCTAGTCTATCATTTCAAAATTAGTAACGGCTAGTGCACATAGTGTTTGAGAAGCTTTGAGCGAAATTCCAGAAACAAATAAACAAAATATTATCAGAGCGGCATGTTGCACACAATTAAACAGGTATTATCAGAGTGAGACTTTGGACATACTTAGATAGGTATTACCAGAGTGAGATGTCTCACAGTACCAAATATGTATTATCAGAGTGAAACGGCTCACAACATTCGTGTTTTTCTTTTGCTGCTGAAGGTAACGAAGTTGATGTTTGTTTGTTTTGAACTTCGCGCGAAGCTACACGAGAGCTATCTGCGCTAGCCGTCTATAATTTAGCAGTGTAAGACTAGAGGTCTTTACCACCCACCGCCAACTCTTGGGCTACTCTTTTACCAACGAATAGTGGGATTGGTCGTCACATTATAACGCCCCCCACGGCTGAAAGGGCAAGCATGTTTGGTGTAACGGGGATTCGAACCTGCGACCCTCAGATTGCGAGTCGAGCGCTCTAACCATCTGGCCATGCCGGGCCCGCGAAGTTGATCTGAATTGTTTTTATAGAAGGGTAGATTACTCCTGGGTAACTGATAATATATACTACCTGAATGAGATACTATTCACCGCATTATTATCTCAAACAGTAAGACCTAATTATAAGTTGTTGGTTTTGGTTGTTTATGGATATTTGATCAAAGCTACGCAAAGACTATATGCTCAAAAAGCTCAATATTCTCAGACAATAAAAATCAATAGAAATGTAAATTACCTGAATAAAAAAATATATATATATATATATATAATATGAAATTTACAAATACATGAGGGAGTTGTTGTTAAATAACACAATGTTTTAGTTAATTTGTAAACAAAAATTGTTTTACAGTGTATTAAACATTTCTTTGGTTAACTTCTATAATATAGCATTTACAGATTTCAAATAAATATTAAAAATAATGCTATTTCTCAGGTGAATCGATTTTCAGGAATTATACTCTCAATCTCACCAACGACAGTTCTGATCTATACGTTAGTTTTTAATCATTTTAATTTTGAGCTACATAGTTGTCTTAGTATTGATCAGATTTTCTTAATAAAACAAAATTTGTTTTAAAACTCTAACATTACTCTTTCAAGACAATGTTTCATTTCAAAATGCAATGGTTGCAACATGTAAAGGAGACTGAATATAAAATATTAATGTTTTGAAATGTTTGTCCTTTTTAGAAATCTTTAAACTCACAAATTACAGTACATTGGGTTAACATCCTGTAATCTCTGAATACCAAGCTAATTGTCATCTTTTCCAGTTGTCATCTATAGAGGATGTAGTTTTATTAAGTATACTTAATACTGTGAAAAGACTGTATATTAATTCTGATAAAATGAAGTTACGGTTGAGAAAGAGACAGAACCAGAGATAGTAACAACTTATTTTGAGTTTTAGAGAGAGAGAATACTTCAGGTATTCTAATTAGCTTGTCTGTACTCTGAACTAATAACATTCCAACAGTCACACAGGAATGCCCGGTTACAAGTTCAAAATAGTAATAAGTTGAGAAGATAGCTTGAGCTTATAACCTTAGTAGTATTGGAAGCATAGAAGCAAAAGTTTCAAAGCTTCATTTGCAGAATCTTGAAACGTGTTTGAATGACAAATGTTTTTTAAAGCATTATTTTAGGTTAGTTTTCTTAAACTTCGAATAGAACACGACCAAGTTCATAATAACACATACACACACACATAAAGTAGTTTAAAATCTGAATGAAACTATATGTTTTTATTTCTTTCTTATTCCCCTTTCAGTATATTTAATTCTCTGCATACTAAATAGTTTTCTTCATCTACATACATTCATTTATTATAGTATTACCTCTTATTTTTTTGCACTCCATAACTATGTATAGTTGACGTTGGCAAAACGAGAAACCTTTGATGATAACATTGGTTTGGAATGTTATGTTTTATTTCAGATCTCTTAGCGGTTCGTAGTTCACATGCATAAGCGATTGGCTTTGGTCAAGTTAGAGTTAAGGTCGACTAGTCAACAACCTGTTGAAGACATTTAAATATACAAATATACTGGTAAAACGATTTGAGATTTTACAAAAGATGTCTTTCGTAAGAAATTTATAAAGGTAATAAATACATAAAAGTAAAGTTCGTCAAGCTAGAAGACCACTTGTACTTTTATGACGGAAAATTCACACTTTGTAATTAGACTAGGACTATTAACATTAATTTTCTAACAATAGTAGGTTTATTTAACTTTTATGTCATTGTATCTTATGTCTCTATTCTTTTGTGGATGCTCTACAAGTTATTTGTACTGTTTTGGCCTCTTTAAGTATCTTTAACATAAAATAAACACACAAATGTTTATTGTTTAATACTTCACTAATGATCATCCTTTGATTTTAATCTCGTATTATTCGGTAATTTGAAATTCTCATCTGTAATTTTTCTTGCCAACATACAGAATTTGAAGCTTAAACATTTTGTTTTTCACTTTTGAATGTAATTAACGTGGGCATGATATAATTTAAGGGAAACCTTGCTCTAACGCGCGCACGCCACAGCAGGAAATATATTTCATTTTATCCCATAAATGGTTATTACAAAACACATTAATGTGTGTAGAAATAAATAAATAAATAAAGTTAACTAAATGAGCCATATCTATGTTTTTTTTTTGTTTTTTAATGCATGAAATTATGCTTCAGAAGTTTGTGTTTATTTATCTAGCTTGATACAGCAGAAGTTATATAATTCGAGTCGATATTAGCAGATGGTTTAATAAAAAGAGATTACCTCAGGTCTCCCCACCAGCGACGTTAGCCTTGAGAGCCACTTTATAGAGGAGTTCAAATCTCCTTCTGGAATTTCCATTTCTGCCTCACTTTATTATCGCAAAATTGTGCCTACGCCTATGTTCTCTCGTTTTAAGAATGGAGTATGGTTTTGTTATTTGCAATAAACTGTAAAAAAAAACACTCATAGGCTTCATTGCAACGAAACGATGTCCATAAACCCCATTGGACAAAACATTCTTATGTAAAATTTATGAAAATGAACTGTAAGGTCTGAAGTTGTAACGAACTGAACAAATAATTGTTTCCTTTTTTGCTTATTTTATCATGAATCACCGATAATATATTATTTGGTTCGATTTATTTGTTTTAGCGAAAAGCCACACATTGGTGTGGAATCGAACCTCGGTTATTTTAATATTATAAGTACGTACACTCACCGCTGACCACCCGGGGAACTATTTAGGTTTTTTTTTTTTTTGGTTTATACTTTTTCTTTCTCAGATTTGTTTATGAGAGAAGCAAGGTAACGCCATCTTGCAGTGGAAATAATTATGGAAATGGTGCGAAAAACTTTATAGTAATGCCACATTTTCATAGTATGGAAAAGAATTGCAATAGAGTACAGTCATACTGTGATTATTAAACATCCAAACAATCAGAAAGTGCCACAACAGTATAAACAGCCATACAATGATGTAGTATTAGTATAATCCAGTCACAGTTCTCAGAAATGAAATACCGCATTGATAAGCATGTAAAAATCAAAGGTTTGTCTAATCCGTGCCAAACATTTTGTCAAGTCTCCGTGTTTCAGTAGAAGTTGTACGCAAGACTGTGAAATAGGTACGTGAAACTGACACTGTTAATAACAGAAGTGTTCAGGGTAGAAAATCGAAATTCCCTATAAGTGTGATGTTAAGTATCTCAGGATTATTTTTGGGAGATAAACGAGGGTCAAGTTCAAATGTTGTTAACGATTTTGCTGTAAATACAGTTGAGTGCTACATCGAGAACAGTAAGATAAACATTAGCACAAAGTATATATACGTATGTATACTTTGGTTTATTCTGGTCGCCTCTTGACCATATTAGTTCTTATATAAGCCCAAACAACCTCAAGAATGTTCATATTAGAATTCTGTGCATGCTTAAGTGTGAGATTTCCATCGGCCTCTTTATCGTAACTATTTTTACCCCATTTGCTGTATCATGTATGCTTAGAATCACTCACTGTCTTACTGGAAAATTAATCCCCGCTCACTAAGTCGTGTTCTTAAGGAAATGGCATAATGAGTCAGAATCTGCCTGTACTTTTCATCAGCCAGACTGCCATCAATTTTATGTTTGAAACAAGGCTTTATATGATGGCCAAGTCAGTTTGGTGTGCTTTATAGTATTGACCGAGAGGCTTCAACGAAATGCTTAACAGTAGCTGGTGTTGAACAATTCTAATTTGAATTCATCTGTAAAAAAAGCACATACTTCAGCTTTGCATTTTTTTCCACTGTTTGTGATCCCATGCCCATTTCAACCTTGGTTGGTTCTTTTCAGCAACAGTTTTTGAGTCCACTGAGACCGTATATAATTTCTTCGCCATTTTTCCTAATTAATATTTGTAACTTTACTTTTACATCTTTAGCGTCTAGTTGCTGGTATTATCTTATTATTTTTGAGTAATCATTACAGATTCAGATAATTTTGGCCAACCTAGAAATGTACTGTGTAATTAAGCTTTTTCTTCTCGGTTAACACACGTTAATGTCCACATTCATTCAAAGTACAATCAATGTAAGTTGTAGTTTTTTACCTCATTAATTATCATTGTTACTACAAAATATACCAGGAATAATGCCGTATCTATATATATTTTTTAATTGGCTAAACTAGTTTAGATCACATAAAGACTGATGATAAGCTTAATCACATCATTCTCTACTGTTTTAATACGGATAAGGTATATAATGATAGTCCAACTACTCTAGGTAGTAAACGTTGTTGTCGTCGAAGTAATAATATTGATGGACTCCAAAACCGAATAATGTTTCTAAATCGTTTTTTAGGTCTTTAAGCAATATAATCTACCCCCTCTTCCCTCACTATAGAGCTCGTCAAGCTGGCTGGATCAACATACAAAGCTTTATTTGAAATACTCTCTGTCAGCTGTTTACGGGAAGTTATAAAACTATTTCTTCCTAACTTTCTGTTTTCGTAAATGCTCTAAAAATATTTTTGTATTTGAATCTCTATGTCAACAGAAACTTGCGTCTTGAACTAGTAAATTACTCTTTAGTCTTAAGAATAAGCAATTATAAAACTATGTAATATTAGCTTGCTTTAGAATTTTGACAATCAGAATTATTGTTAAGTTTTTTTGAGAGTCTCCTGACAAAATGTTTGAAGTAAAGTTGTAGCTGGTTTTCATTTAGATAATTGCTAGATGTGTAGAGTAGTGATTGTAATTGTTTTTCTTAATTAGCATTAATTTAATACAATGTGCTAGTGAGTTATGCCTGTAAATATTTTTTTCTGGTCGATTTTTTTTAGTGATGTTTAATAACTAACATTTCAACTTAATGTTGGTGAAACATGCTTTTGCAGACTTAGGTACTGACGTCATTTATTTTACAAACTTTTAATATTTTACAAGTAGCGAAAATAGAGATGCGAATCAACAAGTCATACGACAACTATAGCCGATATAAAGTCGTGGTGGAAAAGTATGTATCAGAACTACATTTTGACATTGTTTGGCGTTTTGTAGGTAATGTGACGCCACCGAAAATTGATCGTTTTTGGAAAGGGTATGTACTAGCCCTCAACTTTATTTGGCGGATTCATCTACAAGCCATCATTTAATATGGAGACAAAGTTTATTTTCCAAAATTAACACCAACTATGTCAATAAATTATTTCTCTGATTTTGAAACGCCACTCAATCACGTAATTGATACCAAGATGATCCAACACTGAACATCATGCTTCCACAGCATTGCTGTACATCTTCAAAATATCAGCGAAGAAGAAGAGCGCTGTAACTGTAACCTAACATCATTATTCGCATTCATCTTCAGTGTATTTAAATAACGCCTAAGTATTTTGACGTAATAGTCAGTTTCTGTAGGCAATTTTCATTATTACGGTATGAATGTTTTGCATTTTCAACCTGATAAATAATTAATGCGTAGTGTATATATGTTTATGTTTGCAGTTGCACATGTTGAATAATTTGTTTACTCTTTGTTTGACGAAGTAGTTGCTGAAGGTTTATAATCACTACTCCTTTGTTGCTGTTGTAGAATTATTAGTGAAATTTAGTTCACCATCCTTTAATTTACATTAAGTCCTTCTTCGTTTAATATAACATGGAAACTTTGTTTGTAAAGTATGTATGAGATAGTTGTTATAAAACAAAAAATATGAATTAAGTTGAATTTCTGAATTAACATATAAATAAATGTGTATTTTCAATAAGGTACCAAATGTCAATATATTTCACCCAAAAATGACACAAGTGCCAATGCTTAGAGAGAGCAAGTAGTCCCCCTCCCCTGTGGCACAGCGGTATGTATGCGGACTTAAAACGCTAGAAACCGGGTTTCGATACCCGTGGTAGGCAGAGCACAGATTGTGTGGCTTTGTGCTTAATTACAAACAAAGAGTGCGAGTAAGATCATTATTCTGGTTAAGTAAATCTTAGAAAACACAGATCTGATAAAGTATGACCAAAAAGAAAAGACAGGTGCTAAACATTTAATAATAAAAAACAACAACATTTTTTTTGCAACATTGGAGCTAGGTCGGTTTTTAGGTACTTTAGTTACAATTTTGAGTTACGTTGTAAAATTTTCAAATGAACGGTAAGATATTACCTTAGACGCAAGTTAAGATAAAAAGTCAAGAAGATTTTTAAGGCCATTAAATTATGAGACAGTATTTAGACACCAAACACGAATCAGGCGGTCTTCTTGTATTAATATATAGGGCCTCAAGAAATAAGTACGTCTGTTTTTTGTTGTTTAGTAAAACAAGTCAGGTTTTATTAGCCATACAAGTTTATGATTTGGAGTACAATAATGTACAGAGGATGTTACATTAATTGAAAAAAAAATTATCGCGTGCTTGCTATAGAAGGAGTTTCAAATGATCACGCATATGTTTATTCACGAAGACCGAAATAGTTTCACATCATACCTTATTATTTACGAAAATTACTATTTGACACAAACACACTCTATCCATTTTGTCCTAAATAAACATTGTGGTACAAATTACATGTTTGTGGATTCACTAAGTAGAAACTAAGAACCCAGAGAGCAGAAGGTTTTGATCACCAAGCCCCTTGCGGTAGTGAAGATAAGGATTTATTCGAGTGTAAGTGACAACCCACTAACACGTTAGGATATATTGATCATTTAAAAAAGCAGTACAGAAATACCTGCTTGTTACACATTGTTTTTTTTTTATTATTTACATTTTTGTTATTAAATTACAGGCATTTTAGCTCGTTTTACTTTTCATTATTAATTTGATGCCTAAACATATGTGTAATAAAAATATTTTTCATAATGAATTTTTCTTTATATTTTACCTGTGCAAAAATACCTGTCAATTGTGTCCAAATGGACGCAGTCGATAAATCGTGAAAGTAATAACCAGTTACACAAAAGAAATACTTTGGCCAGAATGGTCAGTCATTTTCGTGCAATTTTGTAATTATGACTTAGTATCATCACTGATAATAACTAACTACTTTATATCTCACTTCCATCTCTTTAAATGTTCATGAAACAAATAAGTGCATAGACATATTTACATGTGTGGTACAACATTATTTATCTACTAGCAGAGGCCTACAAAACATTTGCGATCAAAGTATTATCTTTATTGCAACAGTATTACTTTAAATACAGAATTTCTAGAATAATACAAAATAATTTTAATCACAGACGCCGAATTCTATAAGTTCACTTGTTTTAGGCCTATTAGTTAAGCTTATATTAAGTACGGCCTAGATTCGATAAAAGATAAATTAAAATTGTAACTTGTGTACGTTTTTTTGGTTTAATTTAGTTAGGGTTAAAATTTATCGTACCCAATACTATCAATAAACAGACTTATAATGTTAATTCTACGTCCTAACGTTAGATCTTTTTAAAAGCTTTGATAAGCTTTTAATAAGTTGATGTACAAAATGTCGACTAAAGTATATTTACATCCGTTTTCTGTTTACACCCATTTAAGTTCGTGTCATGCGCATTTAGATAGTAAAATGCGCGCTCATTTTCCGGACAGTCAAAAACAGTGTATCTTTACCATAAATACTCTCTCTAACTTAATTTAGGAATATACTACCTAGTAAAAGGCTAGAGATTTTAACCTTTCTACATTTTAGACAAATCCAATGCCAAAATCCTTCACTCGGTACTGTTTTTATATATATATAAAAGAGATGTTACGAATTAAAATTAAATTGATGACTCAAGCCAAACATCAAGAATTAATCTCCGTTATATAAGACCAACGCTTGAAAATTTTAGAGGAACATTAATGTATTCAAACAGTCAGAATTACCATTTTAAAACTATACTAAGTTGATTAAGAGGATTATTTACATTACAAGTTGATTAGCACATTCCACATTCTTAATTGATTAACAATGAAGTGGAAAACTTGAGGATTCGAGATCACGTGGCTGACAACAAGTCATGGTTTTGAGCTCCACGTGTTTTAAATTTTACTTCTTTTAGACACAGCCCCCCAGTAGCACAGTAGTCGGTCTGCAGCCTTACAACGCTAGAAACCGGGTTTCGATACCCGCGGTGAGCAAAGCACAGGTAGCTCATTGTGTAGCTTTGTGCTTAATTACAAATAAACAATTTAAGAAAACATATTTTTAAGTTAATGATTCATTCAAGTAATTTAATCTATAACTAAGGGGTTTCTTCCAGATTAACAGTATATCGCCGTGGTTATTTTTACAATCGACTACAAACATGGCTTATTAATTTAACAGGAACGTTTTTCAACGTTTATTCACTTATTTCAAAAAATAAAAATAAAATAAAAACTGTCTTTCTCAGTTACATCCAACACTAAAAAAATTCTTCATTTGATCCAAACTAATTTTGTGTATTGCTTATCTGATCAAAAACTATTAAAGAATTATCTAAATGATTCAAATCATGCTCGAGAGTTACCTGTTTCATACAAACTAAGTTTGGAGCTTATCTACTAAGCCTAAACCATAATCAAGAGGCACTCATCCGATTCAAACCAAATTCAGAAGCATTTCGAGGATTAATCATACTTTTAAGCCACGTTAGATTATCTTTTCAGCATTATTTTGGACATTCCTGAATGTCACGTGCTTATTTCACAATTAAACAACTAAACTTAGAAACTCATCCTTCTTAGGGTAATTAATTTCTTCGATTCTTCTTGTTGGCCATACTTGAAGTGAAATAAATAAATTCGTGAACCGTCAGAAGTTTAAAGATTATCCGCTTATCTATAAACTTTAAAATCATATTCACCCTGTTAATTAAAGGCCGGTAACAACATGTGGAATTGTATGGTTCTAAATATCCGTAACTTTATGGCTATTCAACGCATATATATATGTATGAAACAATATAAAAATATTTTTAAAAGTATTTTAACAACTCTTTATTACTGTTAATTTAAAATAAATAAATAAAATCACACACACATAAAAGCATAAAAAACGAGGGGAAGTTTTACATTGTTAAGTAAGTCTTGTTAGAGAAAGCCTTATTTTATAAACTGAAGAGTATTTTGGAAGATACGAAACCGGTACTTACGCATTTATGTGTGTGTGTGTGTGTGGTTTTATTTCTTTTAAATGCCCCCCCAGTGGCACAATGATATGTCTGCGGACTTATACTGCTAAAAACCGGGTTTCGATACCCGTGATGGGCAGAGTACCGATAGCCCTTTGTGCTTAATAACAAACAACAACAATTTCTTTTAAATGAAGAATAATAAAGAGTTGTTTAAATATTTTCAAAGATATTTTTAATTTTTATTGATGACTTCGCTCAGCACAATATATTTTATTCCTTGTATATACATACACACATATATATATATATAAACACACACTCATATATATATATATATATATATTCAGAGGGCTTCTGTTACTTTATTTATGGAAGTACAAGATGTGGTGTAAAAATTATAGAGTAAATCATCTTCCCGAGAATTCACATGAATAGCATTTCAAAAAATGACAGTAAAATTTAAAACAAAAGGATAGAAAAACTGTAGCCTAGTGGTTAGGGTGCTCAACTCGCTATCTGCGGGTTCGAATTCCCGCAGTGTACATGCTCGCTATTTTAAGGTATTGTAAGGTGACGATTAATCCCACTTTCCTTTAGTAAAGAGTAATTCAAGAATTGGCGGTAGGCGATGTTGACTAGTTGCCATCCTTCTAGTTATCACTTCAAAATTAGT
Source organism: Limulus polyphemus (assembly GCF_000517525.1). Lineage (NCBI taxonomy): Eukaryota > Metazoa > Arthropoda > Merostomata > Xiphosura > Limulidae > Limulus > Limulus polyphemus. Next base: position 1,474,449 of record NW_013665633.1, on the reverse strand, counting down.
GATGGCGAAATTTAGCAACACAAACAAAGAAAACTTTATTACTTGAAACTAAAATCATTCAAATTTAGAAATTATAGTATTGGGACATAACAAGTTAGAATTCCGCACGAGATTTGTCACGAGCTTCAACTTTTCATGTTACCGAGACAAATTACAGTAATATATCTTGATTCATGTTTTAGGAAGAAGTCACGTGAGAACGACGTATGCCACAAACGAATCACCTACCACTTCAAACCTCTCTCTATACTTATCCAAACTGATATTACCGCCCCCCCCCTCTACCTTATGGAAGAAAATGACAGCATCATCGCTCTCATTGCTCTTTTAATGAAAATCTGCTCAACTTGAAGTTAGAATCACATTTACCGCCTTTTAGTGACGTCATCATTATCTAAAATTGCTTTTTCCTTATGCGCCATCGTGATTTATCGTGTTTCTAGCCAGAACATATAAAATACAGATGCTTCCAAGCCTTTTCAAAAACAAATGCTTTTATACATATGAATATGTATTCAAGCATATAAAAACACGAAAGGGAATAAAACTACATCACGTAACTTCTTTGGGTAATTATATAGAGCACATAATAGCTTACCTAGTAACTGAATTATTTTTAGCTCTAAGTAAAAAAAAAGATCCTAGTATCCAATGAAATATCAGTAAATGCTGACGCCATGTTTATAGCAGCAGTCGCAATGGAAGATAAAAACCCAAAGTAAATGGCTGAAAGCTCTTACTTGTTTGTAACATACCCAACCTATAAATATTAATATGAAATAGTACGGTTGCTACATATCTTTATTCCAGACAGCTTATTGTATCTTCAAATACGGACAATAACTGAACTTATTGGACATGTTTTCGGTATTTTACGATGTCGTTGAAATTGATTATTTGAAATATTATTCATTTTCTCAGAAGTTTAGTCCAATGCAATCTAATAATCGAAATTTTATTATGGAACTGATTTACTTTTTTTGTTTCTATGACTTAATATCTTCTAAAAGCTACTTCATAAATCGATATTAGTCCTTAATTTCAGATTCCATACATAAAATATTTATTACTGTTAAGGGTTTATGATTTGAACCAATCAGAACGAACCAAAAATTGCAATGATTACGAAATACTGTATTTGTTCTTACAGTCAATCTAAATAATCCTAGCAATGCTTACATACGGGTAATCAAAGTTTAATCAAGTGGAAAACGGAGATTTTGAATCAAGTTTAATCTTTCATTGTTTTTATTTTTGTTCTCTTTAAATTAACCAAAGAGAAATAAAATACAGAGAGAAAGAAGAAAAGATAGCAAAGGAGAAATGTAAGAGAGAAGAAGAAGTGAGAAATCGGAGAATAAACTAAAATAATATAAGAGCGTAAGAAAGAAAAGCAAGCATGTCGCAGATAGAAAGGGTGGAATATATAGTCAGTAAAGAGACAGAGATAGAAGGAGATGCGGAAATAGAGGAGAACATACATAGGTATAAGCTAAATAAATAATTTAGAGACATGGGGAAGACAAATTACACTATCAATAAAATGATAACAAGAGAAAGAAAAAGAAATGATTGGAAATAAATACACACACTACATTGTTTGTTTTTGTTTTTTGAATTTCGCGCAAAGCTACACGAGGGCTATCTGCGCTAGCCGTCCCTAATTTAGCAGTGTAAGACTAGAGGGAAGGCAGCTAGTCATCACCACCCACCGCCAACTTTTGGGCTACTCTTTTACCAACGAATAGTGGGATTGACCGTCACATTATAACGCCCCCACGGCTGAAAGGGCGAGCATGTTTGGTGGGAAGGGGATTCGAACCCGCGACCCTCAGATTGCGAGTCGAGCGCCTTATCCACCTGGCCATGCCGGCCCCACACACTACATATACACACACATGGAAAAATAGGGATGAAGAAAGAAGGACAAGTAACAAAATAGAAGAGTAGGGGCAGCAAGATAGAACAATTATCCACCTGGCCATGCCGGGCCCCACACACTACATATACACACACAAGGAAAAATAGGGATGAAGAAAGAAGGACAAGTAACAAAATAGAAGAGTAGGGGCAGCAAGATAGAACAATTAGAAAAAGAGAGAAACTCAGAGAGATTGATAAGAGATAGAGAAAAAGCGAATTATGCAAATAACTTGAATCAAATAATGTAACTGTTTTAGGCGGTAAAAGGGGGAACTAATGAAAACAGAAGGGATTTCGTGAAATATAATACGTGAAAATGATATAATATTAAAATAAATTAGTGTATATTGAGAAAGTAAATATATTTAGTGGAAACGATAGACAGGAGAGCTCATATATTTGTGTGAGCATAAAATCTTACTTAGGAAGAAAACAATATGAGGAATTAAAACGTGATTTAATCATGGCTGGAAGTCTGATAGAGAGAAAATATTAAAATATAAAATATACGGCACACATATATATATATAAGTTTAAAAATAAGACTATGTTCAAGTAAATGTCTGCGATTCATTCGTTTCTGCAGATAAATGAGCCGAATTAGTTATATAAGCCAATAGTTTGCGGTTGATTTGAACGTACACGCAAATTTCACTATCTACAATGCCTTAGTTACAATCAAGACATAGATGATACGAGGGTACTTAATCCACAGACACTGCAATGCGCCAAACTAAATTGTTTTTCTTAATTGAGACGATTGATAAATTGAAATAGTTATTTATGCATTTATTATAATATATTCATGTATTTTTTCAAGGATAAGGAAAGTCCTGTATCTACGATTTTTGAACGTTACAATTATATGTTTAATACATAACAAAGACGAAATATTCATTAAACCAATATCTAAACCTATTTGTTCATTTTGTTATATATTGTTCTTTGCTTCAAGAATATAAGCTGCATTGTCTAATTAAGCATTAAAGTGAAAATACAGATTATCAGACAGGAAAAATATATTAATAACATTACAGTAAGACTGGACGTGGCCTAAGGGTTGGTGAACCCAGATTGCGAATCTGAGGACTCATGGTTCACAGCATGTTACCGCAAAAACGAGCTCAGCACGCTGAGGCTGTGGGTGCACAATAAGGGTGATAGTTGGAAAATAGTCCAAAAGTTGGAGGTGGGTACCACATTCCTTTTTTGCCTACCAGTCAAAATTAGGTACGACTCTGTGCGAAAACCTTTATGTATCTGTACGTGAAAATTCTAAAAAGAATATATACAAACAAATGCATTTCAGTGGCTTTTGAACCTGCTGCTTATTTTGGGTAAATAACTTTCCGATAATGAAACATAATTCATTGGCGAAAATGTGTTTTTAAGAAAAATGAAGATTTATTTTATATCAGAAGGATCGAATTTAGTTTATATTAATCACTCAAATATATGAGACTCTTATGTAAGTACAAAGTGCTTAACGCGTCATCAATAAAGTATAAAAATATAGTATTCTAAAATACATAAAAGTATATTAGTTCAGCCAGTAGAGTTCGAAACAATGCAGAGTAAAATAAGTTTCACACATCTAACTTTATCTTTTAATTTAACTTTAACTTCGAGCATTGACATTTATTAACATTAAGACACATGTTAACTTGTTTATTCTTGTGCATTTTCCAGAATTGTTCTTAATGCAGACAATACATGTTTGTTTAGCATGCCAAAGTCTAGCTAAACGAAAACAAACACCAATAAAGGGAAATAAGGATTCAGCAGTTGCTAAGGTGAGCTGGTCGCTACGGCAACCAAGAACCAACATGACAGACCGTTTTAGAGAGGTTAGATTAGAGGGCGTAAGCTAAAAAGTTGGCTAATAAAGTCTAAGTAATATTTGATTAGTAAAATGAGTTACAATGTTTTCTTCAGCCTAAAAAACAAATGTCATAATGCGTAAGGTGTGTCGTTTCATTATTCATTGAGAGTGATATTTTTTGATATTTCTCTCTGTTTACAATAGAAATCCATTTTGAAAAGATATCTCACTGAAATGAAGTTGCTCAAATCACATTGCCTATACACAAATTACAAAATGCAAACTATTGTATTCGAACCAGTTACTTAAAGCTATTTAAACATTGCTTGCCACAATATTCCATAAACAATTACGAAATAGAAAGTCATATCGATAGTACGTTTACACTGCACCGCTACAGAGTTTAACATAGCTCTTGCTAAAAGAGAATCGCATTGATTTTTACCGTTGTAGTAAGTATATGTAAGCAAAACACATTCCTTGCATATCACCAGAAATAGCTTATTTTCTAGAATTTCCTTTTTTTTATTAAATAGGTCACGGCACAAATGCGATGACAGGGTGGCCCAAAACATACTATTATTATGTTTCAAACATTACGAAACTGTACGAGTGAAAAAAAAAGAATTAAACCCTATAAACGTTTTTTTTTAAATCATATAACTCTTAACAAATTTAAGCATTACAGAAGATTCACGAGAATTTAATAACTTAAAATATTTAATGAAGAAACTGTTATTCAACCATAGATCTTTGGCGAGAATTAAGCATTTTTCAGACAGTGGAACAAATCTCTAGAGGTTTTAAAAGTCAAAGGAATTTTAATTTGAAAATAACACGAAAATCGTTAAGTATTATCTTAAACAGTGGAAACAGAGAAACAGAATTGATTATTTTAAAACTGTTAACTATTATCATAGACAGTCAAGACAGATAAACAAATGTGGTTATTTCATAACTCATTAACTATTATCCTACATAGTTACGGTTTAAGTGACGAAGCTACTAAATTTTGGAAAACCAAATGGTCTAAAAATTGGTATAAAAACAAGTTAACCGCAGAAAAATGTGAGAAAAACACACATCTGCAGTTAAGTTGCTTTTAGTATATATGACATTTGTTCTGCTAGCTGAATTCCGCGCAAAGTTACTCGAAGGTTACTTACGCTAGCCGTCCCTAATTTGGAAGTGATAAACTAAAGGAGCAGCAGCTAGTCAACATCACCTACTGGCAACTCTTCAGCTACTCCAGTCTAATGGTGGGATTTAAATGCCACTTTCACAATGCACTTACGGCTCCAAAGTGCGGAGTGCAATTTCATGACAATGGAACACAAACCATGGGCCCAGGGAGCTACAGTAAGAACACATCAACCACTAGGCCACGCCTAGCATTCCTTTTTTTTTAAAAAAAAAGGGTGATCACATGTATATACCTCTGTCTATACGTATATATGGGGATGTTGAGGTACGATTGCTGCAACATTTTAATAATAAACACAAACTTTAAATTAGCTTTATTTGAAGTAGTTTAATTATTTTTAATAACATCATTATATACTATAAAATACTGTAGCATGGTATATATATATGTGTGTGTGTGTGTGTGTGTGTATACCGTAACTTACAGTCTGATTTGTTCATGTTTCCTGTTAATGTTTCACTGTAGATGTAGTTTTAGAAACAAATGAATATTTGATTTGCTTGATTATGTTTTTGTATAAAGCAATTTTTCTACGATAAAAACGAAACAACCTAATTCACTTACTGATAAAAATTGTAATCTTTGGAACTTTTCAATATATACCTATGGAGCAGCCTATGATATATATACCTATGATTAGATAACTACGGTATTTCCAATATCCCCCAGAGACAAAGAAACTAAATCTGATGAATAGTTTATTTCTATAGCTGCTTGGTTCCTTCTTGTTCAGATGATTTTTAACTAGTGTGCATTTTAGTTTTCTTACAGTATAGTTTGTATCTTAGTTCTATTTGCCCTTCTTTCATGTGCGAAAGTTGCTTGTTTTTTTTTTTTTGCCTTACTATCTTGATCTCTTTTTCATTTAGATGCTAAGCCTAACGTGGCTGTTACATAATTTTTATAAATATATGCACGTATGTTAGTATGCATGTGTACATTGTATTCTGATGTCTTGAGAAAAATTGCCTTTTGTGTAAATAATTCATTTACCACCTTTTATTGTAATAAAATTTACGAATCTTAGGCCAGTATCGACAGTCCAACTCAACACAAAGTTTCTCTGTTAATAATGAATACAATTTCAGTATTAAAAAGAAAACCAGTAACCTAGATCTATGTTTTGAAAAACCTAAGCAAAAATGTAAATATATGTATATCACATTGCGTATTATATAATATGTTAAACATTTCTTCTTGTTCTTCAATCTTTGATAACAAAGTATTCTTAGTCACAAAATAATTGGTGCTAGCGCTGTCCGCAACTATACAAAATTATCATTTGTTTCCAAACAAATCCTCAAATTTTGCTTTAACATTATTACCTTACTCAAACTTTGTGTTATTTCCAATTCTTGTTTTATAGGTGTTATAGATTTAATGAGTTAACAAAATAGTGTATGAAAATATCTTTATGACCAATGTTCATTACAGCTAAGTAAGTTAAAGAAATGTTTATCAATTACCTTAAATGTAATATCAGAGTGTAATGAAGGATGTAAGTAGAGTAGAAGCTTTAAAAATTAGTAACAACATCTTACACCAGAGTTGCTGTTTTCTAAGTTTATGCTGACTAAAACAATAACGACAACAATAAAATAAAAGAACAATTAAAACTTTTGGTTGTTGGTACACTCTTTTAAAATTTGAAAGTGCTTTTCAAGGCCTAAAGAGAATTATTTTGTAGGGAGAATTTTTGTATTTTGTATCCCATAAACTATAATGCTTTCAATAGAATTATATGTATACATATTCCTTAGTGTGTTTCTATAGTATCGTATTAATTCAGTTATATGTGCAAGTGCATGTGTGTACGTATACATATAATTTAAACAAAAACGTGCATGAACTTTTCTGAAAGTGAATATAAAGTATGCTACTCAGTGACTGCTTTATTCATAGATCGAATTTTATTTTTCATTACCGGTTTGTGGAACTGCAGCTACTCGTCAAATGCAGTTAATTCTAGCTATCTTCTTTTTTATTGTACTTGTGTGTGTACTATGTACACACGTATACATCTTTATGTAAATGATTGAACTTGTAACCAAGAAATATTTTGACTGCATTTCAATAAAGATTTTGGAGTTGTTCTAGAAGTTATGAAAGATATGTTATTGTTTTTTTTACTGCAAAATCAAAGTTACAGTTCTAAATGCAGATTAAATCAAACATAAAGTATATACTTAATTTTTTTTATTATTCGCCCAAGATTTCAGTTTTGTCTTTCTTCACGTTAATGTCCTGTATATATTTGTATGAATGCACTACTCCTGCATGAAGAAGTGTAGAAGCTAATGATTTCTAAAATTCTCCAGGATGTTGCATCCACATCTATGTACGAATACGTTATGATAGAGATGTGGAATGTGTTGTAATTTAACACGAGCTTAAATTTAAAGTTAGTATCTATTACTTTATGAAGTACCTAATTATGAGTTTGTATTTTATGGTTTTATGGTGTCTAACTTAAATTAAAATAGAATGAGGAACTTGATAGATTAGCATACACCTGAGGTTTAGGACATCTCAAAAGATGGGAAATTCTTCTAAATAAATGTATTAGATAAAATTTATTCTAGAATTATAACAAAAGTTAATGAGAGAGAAAAATGTATGAAATTTTATCTTACACATTTCCTAAAGGTGTTATCTTCAAAATAATTAACTTTAGAATATAAATGATTTTAATGGCTCGATATATATATATATATATATGAAAATACTTTAGATGGATAAAAACGATTTACTACGTATATTATTCATACTTTTTATATTCTACTTGTTTTTCTCTGGATAATTTGTCCGATACCACTTGTTATAATCTACGTCTACTTGAGGTTGCTCGTATTACAGCCAGAAATGACTCAAACGTTTAACATTTTCATTGACATCAATTAAATATTTTATTTCCTTCTTTCGCTCCATTGCTGTCTGTTCCAATGTAGTGTCAGTTAATTTTACTATTTTTTCCTTAACTCATAAAATATTTGTTACCAGGTTATTGTTTTTAAAACCATTAATACAGACTCATTTGTAAGAACAACTCTCCATTTTCATTTACAACCTGTCAGCCGGTGGCTAACCAGTAAGCTGGATGAATTAGCTCTAACATTTGGGAACAGCGTGGATAATCCATGGTGTGATTTTGCGCTAAAAAACGAACACACCATTTTATTTCAATAGTGTATTAAATGATTAACTTAAATTAAACTTTATTGTTTCGAAAAATACGATATTAATGAAGCAAATTGGTTATGGGACCACATATGTTAAGTAAACAAGGAAGCAGAATCCATATTCGTAAATAACAAAGTAAAATTACTATTGTAACAGGCATCATAGCCACCTTCACATTAAGATTTCAGTAACAATAGTCACTTTAACTTACTATTGTAACAGGCATCATAGCCACCTTCACATTAAGATTTTCAGTAACAATAGTCACTTTCGAATCATAGATTTCCCTTGAATGGATTACATAATTTTTCTTTCAATATATCCATCCATATTTATCTTAAGTTAACTTAAGTTTTGAAAACTGATTAGCTTATTTCACTCTACTAAAGTTAACACTTTTGGTAGCTTCAACATTTCACCTACATAGTACAGAAAATAATGACCAATTGTCACAATTTCTTCTGTCTCAGAAACAATTTTATTTTTGAATTCCCTGGATATTTAAACGTTTTCTAGTGGCAGAATGATATAATGATATTATGTAATGGATAAAGTTCAAACTGGTTTTATTATGCTTTACTTTATAAAGAAGGAATATAAGCTTTGTATAATTCATTCGAATATCATATATACTGGACTAACATGGATTTTCATATTTTTAGGAATGAAATCCTTTTAATTTATATATATATATATTATATAATATATGTATTATCTAAAATTCAGAGGCAAGAGATATCTTCCAAGTATAGTATAATGAGATTCTACGCTTCACCCATAAAAACGTACTACAGACAAAAAGAAGTGGCAGCAGTTGGGATAATCATCTCAATTTTGTATCATCTGAAATGGAAGCTGATTCTTACTGATTCTAAAGGGAAAATGAGCTGGGATTCTTAAATCGCCGAATCGTTGTATTTACGAAAACATATAAACGTGCAACGAATTTTCTAGTCTTTTTTTTTTTCACTTTGAAAGCATAAACTTAAACTGACTGTCAAACCAACGAATAATTATTTTAATTCTTATCTCGGGTTGTTGTTTTCTATTAAAATATCATCCATAATTATTTTGGAAATTCTCGTTACAGAAACAACTTTTCTAGTCTTTTTTTTCACTTTGAAAGCATAAACTTAAACTGACTGTCAAACCAACGAATAATTATTTTTAATTCTTATCTCGGGTTGTTGTTTTCTATTAAAATATCATCCATAATTATTTTGGAAATTCTCGTTACAGAAACAACTTCTCGTACTTTTACTCCACTATTAAACTGTAACTGCTATTAATTACTGATTAAAAATTGTGTACAGGGATGAGGAGGGCTAAGAAAGGAGGTGTAATTACGGCATGAGTTGTAAAAAACGCATTTTATAAGTATAATAAAAGATTACATATGTTTTTAACCAATTTTCTAAAACAACTTCTTGAAATTTTTCTTCGGAAATTGAAAAATATTTTGTGTATTCTTAAATACTTCTTTATAAAATCAAATTTAAATTCAATGATTTTTTGCTTATGCACGTGTAATCAGGATGAATTAATATTTACCTCTACAAAAAAAAGTTGTTTACACGTCAAAATAATCAACTTAGAAGTGTCTTTTTATACAAACATCAAACTTTAGCAGTCAGTTTAGTCTGCTTACGTAGCACGCTTAATCTGACTTCTATCTCTTTTTTTTTTAACTTCCAGTCTTTTTTTTTTATTGTCAAACCAGAAAGAATAAAATAACTGATCGGAAGATTACCAACACATAAAAACATACTTGTCCTTATAAGCTTTAAAGAGGACGTGCCTTTACAAGGACTTCCCGAATTATTTTCCAATTCTTTATTCTATCAATAGACAACATACCCAGGGGTCCATTCAATTATTTCATCGTTTCCAGGTAGCTGTCCCCCAGGGTTATTTTTTCTTTTCTTTTTTGTTATAAAGCGGCTGTAACGTTACTTCGTCAGACTCGCCATCAAAAAGTCTAGTTACGTGTGCTAGCTTCAGTTCAAGCAACAACAAGCAATAAAATAGACTGGTGTATCTCGACTAAGCATCCCAATGCGTATAACCTACTGTTTTATTTAGGAGCTGTCCATCGTGGCAGACACTTTCAAAGTTCTGCCTTTGTGCACGTGCGATTCTTCTCTAACGTCTATTTGCCTTTAACAAAATATAAATATATTATACTTGATATTTAACCAGTAGTTTTATGGTCGTTATGTTTTCTTATAAATAGTGTAAATTTAGATTTTTTTAGGTATAACCATTTGCTGTGTTGTTTTGAAATTATAGCCATCAGTAGTCACATATACTCCAATACATGTGTTTTTGTTATTTGTAAGAAACTGCATGAATGGTTAGACACGCAACTATCTTTGTATTTTGAATATTGTTTACATTGTACAGTCAAAACGGTAATGGCTGGCTACTAATATTAATTTACGATCGTTTGGCAAAACATAAAGCAGAAATAATTTTGTTAGATGAAATTAACGTTCATTCGAATTCTCTGTTAAATTAAACAAATAGTTTGATAATACAGTATACTCACATGGTACTTAGCTTCAAGTCCATGGGGAAACATGGCGATGGTAAAGATGGCTATGATGTTAAATAGACTAGTATAAGTGGGAAAAATGACAGATGGCAACGTTTATTCTCATCCCTTACATAAAAAAAGAATCCAACCAAAACAAAACAGCAATAGCAAACTAGTAAGTTTGTTATTCTAACATAATAAAAATATTTTCCTACTTTGATTATTATTGCCGATGCCAGTTTTTCCAGGCATTCACAACAACAACAAGAGTAAGGAATGCTAATACGGGGCAATAATCTATTAAAAATAATAGCAACATAATTAGTGTGTTTTACATGTCATTTATCCATTGAGTAGTTAAATGTTTATATACCTCATTAACTTCATAGACTCTTGCTGTGCAAAACTGGAGAGCGGTGACCACGTCTCTTTAGCAGATGATTTAAATGTGTCTTTGATTACGAGAAATATATACACACATGCCATAACACAAAGTTTAAGTAAAACCTTATAACAATATAACGTTTATATGATGTTTGGATATTTAAATGTTAATGAATATCAGTACACTTGGAGGACTTTTAGCTAGACTTTCTAGATTTGAAAACACTTTAAAGGTACTACAGTGTTAGCAGTTCTAGTTAGCAGATTTTAAATTTGATGCTGTGTTAACAACCAGATTTGTTACATTTGAAGATGTTTTTGGGTGTGGTGTTGTGTTGACAGCTAGACACGATAAATTTAAAGTGGTGCTGTGTTAAAATATGGATTTGTTACATTTAAAAGGATTTTAAGTATGGTACTGTGTTGACAGTAGCCTTGTTAGATTTGAAGGGATTTTAGGTGTAATACTGTGTTTAACAGCTACATTTATTAGATTTGAAAGGATTTAGGTCAGCAATACGTTAAAAGCACAACGTGATAGGTTATTTATAAGTCCCTAGAACCTCAGCATCCTGGATCCTGGCATTTCAATGACAAACTTCCTCAAGAATTTGTATGTTGACAAAGTGTGAATGCGTCGAGTGAGTTATTGCAAGCAACTTTGAGATTTAGCAGAATTCCATAAAGGCTCATGTTAAAATTAGTGCACAGTTATGCTACGCTAAACGGGAAGTTGATCGGTGTCTCTTTATATTACTTCTGAGGGACGTATTATGTGAGAAGCAAGAATTATTAAACAAACAAAAGCAGAACAGTTGTAAAAAAGATAACTTTATTCCCGTTAGATAATTGTGGTAACTCACTCACGTTCTATATGCCTTAGGAATGTGTGTCTCACACCAAAGGTGTGTAGTGTATAGTATACTTGTACAGTGGGTTCGTTTTCTTATTGGAAAAGCTTTTCACATTTCATTATCTCAAAATCGCGTAACTCATATCTATTGGCGATTACTGTCTTACTGGTTAACAGTTAACGTTCCAAGTGTACAAAAGACACTAAATCACTCGTACGTATTCACATGAAGTGTTCAGCAAATTACAATTAAATTCTTTGTTTAAAATATATAATAACGACACTGGATCACTTGAACATATTTACCTACAGTGTTAAGCAAATGATTTTTTAATAATTTTATTCATTTTATTCTAATTATACTCGTCCTAAAACACGATTGTATAACTTTATGTGTATATAATCTAAAAGTGATATTTATAATAATTGGGTCAATTAGAAATTAGGTGAAAATTTTTACTTATTTTTGTTGTATTTGGTTTCCTTGAAACCCGTGACTTGAACTGTAAAGCGAAAAAGCATTTAAGTACTAGGTATAACAGAGTATGATTTCCCCCAAAGGGGCCGAAGGTCGCCAGTATGGGTCACCTGTTTTAACTACCCGCACCATTATACAGTAGTGTGCTGTCTGTCAGTCAGCGGTAAGCACTAAAATGACGTCACATAAGGAACGCTTAACTTCGCAGTTTGTACTGTCGTAACGTCAGTAAAACATGCGCATGCCATGAATCACGAGAAGAATTACACACTCTGTAGGCTACATCACAGCATGACATACGAATTTCAAAGCAAGAAAAAAATTGTTGCTCTTAATTTTGGTTTTATTTACTCTTGAAGTAGAACCTTTTCGGGGACCCTGCGGAAGTACATCTAATATATTATTATTATAATATCTTTCTGTGACGATTATTAACATTATATAATACTTTATCATTTTTACAATTGTTGTTTACGTAATTTTGAGACTTTGTAATTTTATTGTTATTTAAGACTGAATAATAAATTTTTACTTTTACAATGTGTTTAATATTCAATAAGTTGAATATAAACTTTAAAATAGCTGTCTGTTTCTCTGTTAGTCTGTCAGTTCATTTATCCATTTACTCAGCTTTCTGTTTACCTGTTCATTTTGGTTATCTATCTGCTTGTTTTTTTCGCTCTGCTTTAAAAAGGTGGTGTAGCGTTAACACAAGAAGGAAAATTCAAAACTTTAATGTTCAAGCACTTCTTAATGAGCTTCTTTTCTTTAATTCTTATTTATTAGATAATACAGGAAATCCATTTTGTATCAGAGATTGTAGATAACGAAAAAAATAGATGGAAAAACATAAGATTAATCTTGCCATCACAATTACAGAATGATGAAAATGAAGAGCGTTTGAAACGTTTAGTGACTGCGATTACAATACAGTTTAAACATATTGTTAATCCTATACGATAAATTACCAATAGTGAAAATTTAACTAATAATGAACACAGTAATACATGTAGTTTAGAATCACCAGTAGCAGAACAGGACACTAAAACTTTGTATAGCGATTTAGTAAAAATATAATCAAATCATTTTTTGAATGACCACTATCCTCAATTACCAAAAAGTATATGGAAAACAATACATAGAAGTCGGACCGAAAAACGTGACGCGAATATACAGTGGAGACTTATGCATGATGCATTACCTAACCCACTATGGTTAAAGCGAATAAATGTGACTGAAAACGAATTATGTCCGTATTGTAATACTATGATAGGTAACAATTGGTATATGTATTTTAGGTGTATTGTAATACTACGATAGGTAACAATTGGTATATGTATTTTAGGTGTATTGTAATACTATGATAGGTAACAATTGGTATATGTATTTTAGGTGTATTGTAATACTACGATAGGTAACAATTGGTATATGTATTTTAGGTGTATTGTAATAC
>NW_013665633.1:1458498-1459814 GCF_000517525.1 Limulus polyphemus | reverse complement strand
AAATATTGTGGAATTTCCTGTTTTTGAATAATTTATCTTTTCCTTTACTGTATGATATGTATATACATTTTAAATAATTATTGTATGATATACTGTATTAAGTAAATACAATTTGATGACGTGATTGAAATTTGTAAACCAACAGCTTGAATGTTTTAATAAAAGTATTCAAAATAATTCAACATTTTACAATTATTACTTCTGAGATTGTTGATTATAAATATATAGTAGCATGTAATAATTATTTATAGATGTTACAGATAAAGAGTGAATAATGTAATGGGTGAATATGTTTATATTTTCTTATATAAAACTGGTTGTTTGGTATCAAACTTGTAAAAATCGGTTTGGTTGTTTTACTAAAAAAGTATCAAAAAATACCTGCTTGTTAAAATATCTTTTTATTGCGTTGTTATATTTCTCTTTCGATTTATTTGTCTGTTTGCATATAAAAACATTCTAGTAATCTATGTTTTTTCTGCTATAAACAGACGACTGTACATAGATTTATATATATATGTATATTCACAATAAATCTTAAAATACATTAACGTTTTATCTAATCCAGTCACTGCCACTTGCTGATAACTATAGACATTGTCTGCATCAATACAATAGCAAATTAACTGCTTTTATATTAACAGGTTTTGTAACACACGTTACACGTACGAACAGTTATGTATGATAATTGTTTGCTTTAGTTTGTTCTCTCACAAGAGCCCCAGCAAGAACGGTTTACAGCATCATTTCCAATAATCATCTCATTACATTCAGTCAGCAATGTGATCTGTTTAGTTCATGACAAATGAATTCCATTTAGAATACGTCATAGTTTACAGAGAGTTTTAAACAATAGCTTTATGATCAATGAATCTAGACAGACATCTCTACTATCTGTATTTCACATTAATCTCCCTCTACGTCTCTTTGTTTATTCATTTGTTTACCTGTCCTCTTCTTTTCCATAATCTTCCTGTTTGCCTATTTATCTATTTACAAGCCTGTCTATTTATACTATCTGGTTATCTATTCTTACTCATTTATCTATGTATTACAACTTCATAATTGACTATCAGCACATTTATTTTAATTATTTGTCGTATTTGTAAGCTAAACTGGCCAGACAACGACTGGGTCACTTTATTATGTATATATATATATAACTTCTGACACATAATATTTGCCAGTGTTCTGATAATTTCACAGGCTGGTTTTCCTGTTGACATTATCCTTGTTACATATTAGTATTTTAAATAGCCTGAAATTGAGTTAAATGATATTTTAAATTTAGTAGTTAACTTATACTTTGGACTTAG